>NC_142950.1:2633554-2656054 GCF_046866305.1 Octopus bimaculoides
ATATATGCATGTAAATATGTATTTATGTATGTATGTATGAATGTTTGTAAATGTACATGTGTGTATGGGTGTAAGTAATTATGTATGTAGGGAGGAATGGATATATATATATATATATATATATATATATATATATATATATTATATACATACATATATATATATATATATATATATATATATATATATATATATACATACATATATATGTTCACACATACACACCCACATGCTTATGACACAAACGTGTATATTGCTGCCAGTGAGAGACTTAGATCCAGGCTCTACTTAATTAGTTCAGCTAAGTGGAATATTCAAAATTGCTGAGAGTGCACAAGAAATCAACAGGTAGTTGGTGATACGGCTATGTGAGTGTGTGTGTGTGTGTCGCTCAGTTTTTAGTGCAACAGGCTCACAATCTTGAGGTAGTGAGTTCGATTCCTGGACCGGGTTGTTGCGTGTTGTGTTCTTGAGCAAGACACTTTATTTCACGTTGTTCCAGTTCACTCAGCTGTAGAAATGAGTTGTGACGTCACTGGTGCCAAACTGTATCGGCCCCTTTGCCTTTCCCTCGGACTATGTCGGTGGCTGGTATGCATGGGCGACTGCTGGTCTTCCATAAACAACCTTGCCCGGACTTGTACCTCGGAGGGTAACTTTCTAGGTGCAATCCCATGGTCAGCCATGGCCAAAGGAGTTCTTTACATTTTTGTATGTGTGTGCGTGTGTATGTGTATCATCATCATCATCATCATCATTTAATGTCCATTGTCCATGCTGTCATGGGTTGGACGGTTTGACCAGGGCTGGTAACCTGGAAGGCGGTACCAGACCCCAGTCTGATTTGGCATGGTTTTCTACAGCTGGATGCCCTTCCTAACGCCAACCCCTCTTTATGCAACATGCATGCAGTTCCAAGTAATATTCTTCACACTTAGCAGCATTCTATCTGACTTGACTTTCTGAGTTCAAATTCTGCTGAGGTCAACTTTGCTTTTCATCCTTTTAAGGTTGTTATATTAAGTACCAGCAAAGCACTGGTCTTCATGAAATCAGCTAGCCCCCCCTCCCCATCAATTTCAACTTTGTGCCTTTAGTAAAAAGCATTATTATTATTATTATTATTATTATTATTATTATTATTATTATTATTATTATTCATCGATTAACGTCCGCTTTCCATGCTAGCATGGGTTGGACGATTTGACTGAGGACTGGTGAAACCGGATGGCAACACCAGCCTCCAATCTGATTTGGCAGAGTTTTTACAGCTGGATGCCCTTCCTAACGCCAACCACTCAGAGAGTGTAGTGGGTGCTTTTACGTGTCACCCGCACGAAGCCAGTCGGGCGGTACTGGCAACGGCCTATTATTATTATTATTATTATTGAGATAAACTTTTTATTCGAGATGAACTTCAGAGGTACGGAATTGCTGTCAGCCAAGCATGTCCAAGATGTGTACAGGATGACAAGATGGTCCTGCATGCACTCATCCAATGCCCGAGCATTGCTGACCTCTGGGTTTTGCCGTGCTTAGGACGGATCCAGTTGCTTAGGACGGATCCGGTTGTCAACTGAATCCATCGTGAAGATCACTCCTCTGCTTTCTTTTAACCGGGAACGAAAGGCTGTGTTTATATGCCTGGTGACCATGTCGAAAGAGTTTGAATGGTAGACGAGATTGAAGGGGGTTGAAGACAAACCCTTTGCTCTTTGGCCAATCCCTGATCAACTTCTTCAAGTTTCACTTGAAAAGGAAACTAAGGGAAGAGAGGGAAGTTTTGCCGTCCGGCCATTTTGTTGAAAGGTGGATGTAAGTGGCAAGAATGGTGCAAGTGAACGGACCTGCCCTGAGCATACGAGGAAAGGAAAGAGAGCACGTGCCCCAAAAATCAGGCGACCCGTGGTTTTTTTTATGGGTTTTTTGTTTCCATGAGCAGCCCTCGAATGTCTCCTCCCTATTGAGGATCACAGTGTTGAATTCTTCTCCTTTTTTATATAATTTTTTTAGTCTTATTCACATGCAAAACCCTCACAACGCACACACACAAACATAATTCTTTGTTTTATCCTGTTCTGTCCATAACATTTTTTTTAATGTAATCCCTTGTAATTAATAAAGAAATCATTATCGTTCTTCTTCTTCTTTTTCTTCTTCTTCTTATTATTATCATTATTATATATAGGCATAGGAGTGGCTGTGGGGTAAGTAGCTTGCTTACGAACTACATGGTTCTGGGTTCAGTCCCACTGCGTGGCACCTTAGGCATGTGTTTTCTACTATAGCCTCGGGCTGACCAAAGCCTTGTGAGTGGATTTGGTAGAAGGAAACTGAAAGGAAGCCCTTCGAATATAAGCACTGTGTGGTAACTAGCTTGTTTGCCAAGCACATGGATCCGGGTTCAGTCCCACTGCGTGGCACCTTAGGCATGCGTCTTCTACTATAGCCTTGGGCTGACCAAAGCCTTGTGAGTGGATTTCGTAGAGAGAAACTGAAAGAAGCTCGTCGTGTTTATATATATATATGAATGTGTGTGTATATGTTTGTGTGTCTGTTTGTCTCCCAACATCGCTTGACAACCGATGTGTCTACGTCCCTGTAACTTAGCGGTTTGGCAAAAGTGACTGATAGAATAAGTACTAGGCTTACAAAGAATAAGTCCTGGGGTCAATTTGCTCGACTAAAGGCTATGTTCCAGCATGGCCACAGTCAAATGACTGAACCAAGTAAAAGAGTATTATCATTATTATTATTATCATTATTATTATTATTATTACTTGCACTGTAAAAGAGAATTACTGTAACAAAGGACAAACAACGTTTGTCAGATGATCCATTATGAATAAATAGGCTTAAACACTCTCCTATCAATAATCGATAGGAGATTGAATAGAAAGGGGCGTAACTGAAAGTTAATACCTGTAATGGTAAAACATTTACCTTGGAAACATTAACACTAAGACCACAGAAAATATCTGCATCATACAAATCGACCATCTTTGGCTAAAAACATTTGTTTGATTTTTCTGGACTTGAATATGTGATGCTGAAAGTGAGGTTGTGTCTTATATGACATGTTTCTATGCCATCGTATATATGCATGTATATATATATATATCAGCATCATCATCATCATCGTTTAACGTCCGCTTTCCATGCTAGCATGGGTTGGACGATTTGACTGAGGACTGGTGAAACCGGATGGCAACACCAGGCTCCAGTCTAATTTGGCAGAGTTTCTACAGCTGGATGCCCTTCCTAACGCCAACCACTCAGAGAGTGTAGTGGGTGCTTTTACGTGTCACCCTCACGAAAACGGCCATGCTCGAAATGGTGTCTTTTATGTGCCACCCGCACAAGCCAGTCCAGGGGCACTGGCAACAATCTCGCTCGAAAATCCTACGGGAGCCAGTCAGGCGGTACTGGCAACGGCCACACTCAAAATGGTGCATCTCATGTGCCACCCGCACAAGAACCAGTCCAGGGGCACTGGCAACGATCTTACTTGGCTTGCCGGGTCTTCTCACGCACAGCACATTTCCAAAGGTCTCGGTCATATATATATATATATATATATATATATATATATATATATATATATATACACACACACACAGAGACTTACATGCATGAATGTGCATACCACGCATACATAAATATATCTATGTAAACACACACACACACACACATCATCATCATCAGTTACATGACACCAGCATGAGCTATGACTACTGTTTCACTTGACTTGATGGGTCTGCTCAAGCACAGCATATCGCCAAAGGTCTCGGTCACCAGTCATTGTCTCTGTGAGGCTCAAAATTCGAAGATCATGCTTCACCACTTAATCCCATGTCTACCTGGGACTACCTCTACTACAAGTTCACTCCACAGTTAGAGACTGGCACTTCTTTATACCGTTGTCCTTGTCTGTATGCATGACATGACCATACCAGTGCAGTAATTTCTTTCGCACACCACATCTGCCCGGCTTTTCTCTCGAGGTGCTTGCACTCTGTCGAACATGCACACTGACATTGCACATTCAGCGAAGCATACTGGCTTCATTTCTTCCAAGCCTACTCATGTCCTCGGCTGTCACAGCCCATGTTTCACTGCCATGCAGCATAGTTGTTCACACACAGGCATCAAGCGATGTGCCTTTCACTCTGAGAGAGGGACCCTGAGAGGTGCCCTTTGTTGCCAGCAGAGGTAGGAGCTCTCTGAATTTTGTCCAACCTATTCTTATTCTCACAGCTATGCTCTCAGAGCATCCTCCTCCACTACTAACTTAGTCACCTAGATAATAGAAGCTATCTACTACCCCTAACTTGCACCCCTGGCAGTTGATGGAGTCTATTTTCTGTGCATTTTCAGTATTTATTGTACCTGTGCATCTTCCATATGCAAAAGTTAGTTTCCCTGTTAACCTTCTTTTGACATTGCTGCATTTTTGTGTGTTCAAAGCTTACATCAGGTGCATCTTATGGAGTTTCTACCTACACCTTTCCTACACATCGAGCAGGACCATCTACCTGAAGGGATTTGTGATATGTCACCCTTTCTTCTTAATTAGACTTTAGTGGAGAGAGAGAGAGAGATAGAGAGAAAAGATGATGATGATGATGGTACCAAGGGAGGGAAAATCCCATAAATAATGGATTTAGAACGTTTGAAACCATTTCGTGGTCTGCTGCTGTTAACTGTTTCATGTGACTATTTTTCTCTGCATTCCTTGGTGACAATTTTCTTGGTAATTTTTCAGATTAACACCCGCACGATCTTCACTAGGGTTTTAGGGTCTGGGTTAGGGTTTTAGAGTTAGGGTTAGGGTTGCGGTTAGGGTTAGTGTTTAGGGTTAGGGTTAGGGTTAGATTAAGGAAGATTTCTAATTTAACAGAGCCAAGATTAACTACCAAAGCATCACAGTCCCATGATGACTTAACTAGCCGAAACTTCGAAGTCACTATCGATAATATTTTTTATTATTTTAATATTTATTACTTTGTATTTTTATTATAGGTCTTTTTAGTTTATTTACTTATTAAATATTTCTATATGTGACTGTGGATTTTCGTGGATGAATTCAATAATTGTGGGTTTTTTTTTCTCTAAGCCTTGTGAGTGGATTTGGTAGACGGAAACTGAAAAGAAGCCCGTCGTATATATATATATATATATATATATATATATATATGTGTTTGTTCCCCCACCATCGCTTGACAATTAATTTTGATGTATTTACGTCCCTGTAAGCTAGCGGTTCGGCAAAAGGACCGGATAGAATAAGTACTAGGCTTTCAAAGAATAAGTCCTGGGGTCGATTTGCTCGACTATAAAGGCGGTGCTCCAGCATGGCCGCAGTCAAAAGACTGAAACAAGTAAAAGAAAAGATATATATATATATGTATGTGTGTATAAGCGCATGTATGTGTGTATGTATGCATGTATATTTGTGTGTATATATGTATGTATATTTGTATACATGCATGTATCTATATGTATGTTTGTGTGTTTGCAATTAAAAGTGCTCTTGAAAGCAGGTTATTATAAAAGTGTTTTGTTTTAGTTTCATATGAATTTGAGAACCATGTGTGTGTGTTTTGAGTGAAAGGTGAGAGTGAGAGGATGTATAAAGTTAAGGAAGTAGGAGGAAGGTGCGACGGGCGAAAGCAGAGGGCAGAGGAGATATGGATAGAAGGGGTATAATAGGGCGAGAGTAGGAGGTGGAATTGTGAGAATGTAATAAGGGTGGAAGATATGAAGGAGGGATATGAAGGGGAGGAGTGAGAGAGAGAGAGATACTGAGTGTGAGCTCTAATGAAAGCGTGTTAGAGAGAGTGTGAGTGAGAGTGGAAAGATACGTAACGGTGTGTGAGAGTGAAAGAGAAGTGGGAGGAGCGGGAAGAGAAGGGGTGGTAGTGGAAAGTTACTGGAAAATATTTGGCCGTCCAACAAAGTCAGAGAGAGATAGAGTAATACAGAGACAGAGGGGGAGAGAGAGAAGGAGAGGGAAAGATAGTTTTAGTGTAGAATAAAAAGTGTAATAGAAAGAGAGAGAGAGAGGGAGAAAGAGTGATATATAGATAATGAGAGAGTGAGTTTCTGATCACTGGTGACACATATGGAGTGATATAGAAAGGGAGAGAAAGGGCGAAAGAGGGGAAACAAATAACTAAAAAAAAGTTAAGAAAAATATATATAAGAGATGGAAAATTAAATGAAAGAGAGATATATAGAGAGTGAGAGAAAGAGATATATAGAGAGTGAGAGAAAGAGAGAGAGAGAGAGAGAGAGAGAGAGAGAGATAACAGTGCAGGGGTGTGGTGTGTGTGAATATGAGTAATAGTATGAGGTGTGTCTGTTTGGTAGTCGGGGTAGTAGTAATTTTAGGAGCCTTTCTATGTTTGTAATAGTAGTAATGGTGGTGGTAGTAGTAATATTCTATGTCACTATTGTAGTAGTAGTAGTAGTAAATGAGGTGGTAGTGGTGGTGGCAATAGAAATAGTTCTGTTTAACACTCGGTCAACCTTAATCGAGCAGAATTATGATCGAAATCATTCCATCCATGGCTAACCATCCGGTTTTTTAATATTTTTGTGGGTATGTAGGACTACAATAGTGTCAAATATATATATATTGTTTTAATTTTTATATAACACAGTGGGGGGGGGGGTATAATTCGTGGGTGTCATTTGACTGCTATTTCTAGCAGGTGGATCTGTCACGTAGACGCTTTGTACGGAGCGGCTGTAGTAGTAGTAGTAGCTGGAGGAAGGGTAATGAAATAGACAGAGGGAGGAAGAGAGAAAGTGTAATAGTTAAAAGGGGAAAGAGAAAGGTAGAGAGATGTAGAGAGAGAGATAGAAATGGAAGGGAGGTAGAGAAAAATTTAGAGAATGACGTAAAAAGGGAAATAGAAAAGAAGGAAAAGAACATAGAGGAGTGGTTCGCATATTATATTTTTGACACACACACACACATATATATATATATATATATATATATATAAACACACACACACACACATAGAGAGATAGATAGATAGAGAGAGAGAGATGGGGAGATATTATAGTGGGAGGAAGTGAGCATATAGTAAGAGCTTCATATTGAAGGTGAGGAAAATAAACGGGGAGGAAGAAGCAATGGATTAGACAGAGAGAGAGAGAAGGGGAGGAAGGTCATAGTGAGTGAGTGAGTGAGAAACTGAAAGATAATTTGCGAAAAGAGAGAGAAAGACAGCTAGGGAGAATGTGTAGTAGGAAGAGGAGGACAAGTGAGTGGACAGGATAGATAGATAGAATGAGAAAGAGAGGGAGTGAGTGTTATGTCACTACGTCATGCCTGCTGCCTACCTACTTACCTATCAAACCTTGTCTTTCCCTCTCTCTCTTTTTTAGTTCCTCCCACCGCTACTCTTCTTTTATTTAACTCTCTCTTTCTCTACCTCTTTGACTTCTTTTCCCTTAGCTTGTTCTTTCCATTTGCTTTTCGTTCTTTCTTTTTACTCTTCCACTTCTTATACTCCCTCCCTTTCTGATGTTTTACTATTACGTATAGTTAAATATACACACGCGCACACGTACATGAGGTGTATATTTTATACATACATATGTAGAATGAGAGAGAGAGAAAGAGACAGTGAGTGGGAGGCAGAAACATCTCTCTCTCTCTCTCTCGCTATATATATATATATATATATATATATATAAAAAGAGAGAGAGAGAGAGAGAGGTGGGAGGTAAATATTTTTATTTAGAGACAGAGAGAAAGAGAATACGTAGTGGGAGGTAAAAACTTATATATATATATATATATATATACAGCAAAAGAGAGAGTGAGATAAAGGGAGTGTAAGGTGGGAGGCAGAGAGAGAGAGAGACACACACACACACACACACACACACATATATATATATAAATAATAGAGAGAATGAGGGGTAGTTAGCCAGATAGATATATACAAAATCCAGTCGGAGTAGGAGTGAAATTAATTCGTCTCCTCTCCCATTCTTTTAATTGTCTCTTATTCTTATTAAGCAGCATTTCAGAAGAGCTTAGTGGTTAAAGCAAGCCTGTAGGTTGTGTGTAGCCTTGCTCCCAAGCCTAGTAATGTTGTGTGCCTCCAAGGCTATAGTTATAGACGAAAACTTTGGTCCACAAGTAAAAGAAGAAGCAATGCCTTCCTTACAGCGTAGTGACACGTAGGTATTATTTGGTATTTTATCTCCCTGCCACCCTGTCTTTTACTCTTTAATATATATTATACACGCCAATCTACTATGAATTATAATTATATATATAAAAATATTTATATAAAGGGCATTATTACAGAAAAATAACAACGCCACAGACGTATTTGTATATATACCCAATTTCTGTGGTTTATATTTGGTTTAGAAACTGCATATATACATATATGTATAAATAAATATATAGTTTTAGGGAAAAGAACCAAGGTTCATGAACTCAATTTAATTTTAATTATTTTATAAATTGATTTTAATTGAGTTTTTACCTGTAATTTTGGATTTTGTCCCTTATATATATATATATATATATATAATTTGGTTTATAATTAAACTTGCCCTTCTAATGATTTATAGTAGTGATTAATATATTTTTAATTTAAAGCTTATTTTTCCGTTTGTCGTTACCAATTTTTGCGTTTCTGATATGAAACGATCTGAAACTCCAGGTAACGACTAATGGTGTGTATATTCAACGTATCTAGAGAGTATATATACATATATATGTATATATATATATATATATAGTCCTATATTTTTATTCTCGTTTGTAAATTCAAACGTATATTCATTTACTGTCGTTTTCAAGCTCCCGATCATCTCTTATCGAGTGGTACTCATCGAAAGCGTTCTAGCCATGACCATTCCGTCAGCCTTCATAATCCAAAATGTCCTTCCTTTTTCTTTTTCGCCTTTTTAAGATTCTACTTTATGATTTGCGAGATACTTGACTGCTTTTTCTAGCAGCAATCGCGGCCCCAAGCTCTTTTTTTCCCCTATTAAAAGACCTGGTCACATCGTTCATTCTCTTCTATGGCTTTTCTTTTTATTTTCTCTAATATTTTAATTACTAAACCATTCCTTTTTTTCGACTTAGCTAGCTTCACCCATATGACCTCCTTTGCAGTCAGTCATTCCTTGAACCAAACCCACACACACACCACTATATCTTGTGATATCTCTGTTTTCAGAGGCAGCCTTTTGCGCTTACTCGAAATGCACGTATGATTATATATATATATATATATATATATATATATATATATATATATCTCGCACGTGTATATGTGTGTGCGCATGACTTTATAATTAATAAACTGTTCTTCAACAATTATATAAGATGTATGTGTGGATATATATATATATATATATCCATATATGATGTCGATGTGTATGGGTGTATATGTGTATATATATATAACATACTCATGATGCGATATTTGTATATATGACATCATAAATGGGTGTGTATTATCTACGCACATTTGAGCATGATATTTTATAATTAAATAGCTCTTAAAAAATATATATACCTATCTACGATGCCATCTTATATATATATATATATATATATACCGTTATGTGTATAATCATGGGTGTTTGTGTATATGTATCTAGCTTGATTCATCTTTTAATAAACTGCTATCCAAAAATTATTGCTCTGTAGGCATAGTTATATATATATATATATATATATATATATATATATATATCACATCACACCGATACACCTGTACGTTTGTGTATATGCCTATATTAATTAGCTGATAATTAATAACCTATTCTCCCAAAATGTGTTTTATACTATATAAAATGCTATCCAGATATTATATGTTCATAATTGACTTTTTGTAATAGAAGCAATGAAACACTCTCTCCATCTACCCCACCTTATCAATAAGTGATCTAATTGGAATTCGAAAGATTTATATCTACGACGAAATACATCCAGCTCCACGCCGTCATATACTCTGTGCTCCCTCTGCCTGCTAGAAATAGCAATTAAAACCTCCACAAATTATAAATCATCTTAAAGGACACGTGGATTTAATGCAAGACCTAAAGGTGTTTGTAGGGGGGGGACAAAAAACGGGATGGTCAACTTTGGAATGCTTTTATCATACCTAGGTGTACTCTGTTGAGGTTATCGTCCTCTCACTAAACCTCAACCACCCTCCAATTACTCAAGCATTCAAATCTCAATACATCTTTTAATTTGTAAAATGTGTATAGAATATAATAAATGTAATTTTGATTGTAGCGTTGGGTATTTTTCATTCATTGCCCTGATGATTATTGATTTTAGTACCTGGAAGAGATAAGTTAAATGTTTTTGTTTGATGGAGGGGAAATGAAATTAGCCTAAATCATGAGAACTGTTTAAAAAAAAAAATCTATGTAGATTTTGCTGGTTACAACTTTCGAATCGGAAAAGTTTTTGAAGTTTATCAAAATGATTAACGAAATCAAAATTCAACCCACTAACTTTTTAAGATATTCTAGTTGTTTAAAATAAACTTAGCGAAATTAAAAAGGCATGTGTGTGTGTGTATATATATATATATATAATGTGTGTCTATAGTGTACATATATATATATAAAATGTGTGCGTATATAGTGTACGTATGTGTAATATATATAAAATCTGTGTATATAGTGTACGTATATATAATATAAAATGCGTGTATATATATGTATAGTGTACATATATAATATACTGATATATAATATATAGTGTGTATGTATATATAGTGTACATATACATACATACTTACACGTCATGAATATTAGATTTTTCTTTTTAATGGATGTTTTGTAGATGATAGAAAATAGTGAAATAGACAATTAGTGCGTCGTAGATGTATATTTCATAGATATATATATACGCCCCTTTTATATGCACGCATTGTCATAGCAATCAAGGTGCTCTAATGAGTGTCCACTGGATGTGTGTGTGTATGTGTATATATATATATATATATATATATATGATGACGTTGGTTTATACTGGATCGTTTTTTGATATTATGAAAAGAACGCCCGCTGCTCCATTAGACCTACGCTGGGAAAAGACAATTAGAGTAATTATCCTGAATTAAAAATATTAACAATAATTAGCCATGAGTATGTGAGTTAGTGATCATAACTGCCTATTGTAGATGACTGAAGTTGCGGAAGAAAAAGACTGACTAAACAAAAAAAAATTAGGTTGACTATCAAATATTGTTTTGTTTTTCGGGTCAGTTGTGATTGGAGTCGCTCCCGGCGTGCCCAGCCACTCTTGTATATACTTTGTACTACTTTGTTTCGAAGCAGATTTAGCTGCGTAGCTAATCTCTCTCTCTCTCTCTATATATATATCTACCTCTCATTTTTTCCACCCCCTCTTTTGCTCTCTTTCTCTCTGTATATTCCCGCCACCCCCTTATCTCTCTCTCTCTTCCTCATGCTCTTTCTGCCTCTCCTCCTCTCCCCTCCCTCGTCTTTAATTGTTCTTAGATAAGACGGAAAACACACACACACACACAAAATGAACTGATGAGGATTATACTAAAAAAAATTTAGCTAATTTCGTGCTAGAACTGGCATTTTAACTTCCTACTTCGGAGAAGAGATTAACGATTAGGAACCGAATAAATTCTTCCCTAGGTAATTTGCGTATATCATACACACGTGTATATATGTATGCGCGGTATATACTACCATTATTTATATATGTGCCAAAATATGAAAATAGATATATGCTTGGTTGTGCATACACGCGAATCGGATTTAGTGTCAGTTTTAATTATATAGCCCTAGGTTTAGCCTTGATCTGAGCCAAAATTGACCGAAGGAGATCCAGTTTTATTTATTTATTTATTTTATTGTTCTTAATACACACCTACATGCTACGTGTGTCCAACATGTTGTTTGCTCCATTTATTTAAAGCCATTAAGAGTATTGATTTTTCTTAAAAAAATTCTATATAGCTGCTATGTTTAGTAAAGTCGAACGGCCACGTAATAGGCTCAGAAGTTACACGTGATGTGCTGCGTTGAAAGCTTGTCACACGCACTCGCACGCACACACACACACACACACACACACGAGACTTATTTGTTGACCGATTTTCACTATAAAAAGGGTCTTTTTTTTAATCTTTCGATTTGCTCTCAGCATTTTTAGAAAAATTATTTTAAATTTACTATTTTTTTCTTGTGTGTTGATGGGACGGCTATCATCCGTCAAGATGAAACAATCATATATATATATATATATATATATATATATATTTTTCTCACCACCCCTTTCTACAATTAGAAGAGTAAATTAAGAAAATTGATGGATTTAAATTTTTCAAAGCTAGTTAATATGTATTTCATTACCCATTATTTTATATATATATATATATATAGATATTTATAAAAAAAATTTTGTTTCGTGGTTAGATGATTCAGCATCTATTTCTAGCATATAGGAGTCCACTTTTGCTGGTCATTCCTCTTATTTTTGTGTATATATATATATATACATACATACACACACATGATGCGGTGGTGCTCCAGTATGACCGTAGCCATTGTTCTGGAATACATGAAAGAAATTATGTGTAGTGGATGCTTTTTATTATCATTGTTAAAGTTTTTTTTCTTTCTTGCATGTGCAGGATATTCTTGTAATTAATCCGCTGCTTAATGTTATCAGCTGGTTATTTATTATCTGACTGAAATGCTTCGTCATATGCATTAAGCTGTATATATTAGCATTCGTAAGCCGACATTGTTTGCAAACGAAAAGATCGTTATTATCCCGTAACTTTAAATGGCTCAATAAATATCGATTGATTTTAAAAAGGAAATGAAAGTACCAGATTGGGATCGATATAATCGATTAAGAAGCCCTTTGAAGCCGGTACTCCAACATGGCCGTTATTCCATTGTGATCGCCCCCCCCCCAAGCTTATTTGTAATAGTTTAGTGTATCATTTTACACACATATGCACTTGAGATGTGTATCTTCTCAATTATTAAGCATTAGTTCATGTGAGCTCTTTTCCGTTTATTAAAAAGTGCCTTCTTCCAATTGTAGTTGTCTGTATTTTGTAGCTTGTAACATTAAACAACCGCGTAATTAGCCCAAGTTATTGTTAGACTAATTAACGCTTGATGTCTAATCATCTTCTGTGTATATGATTTCATATATATATATATATATATAATATAGTAATTATATAAGTGATAATTTAGTTAGGAATGGGCGCTGACTGCATACATGTATGTAATGAATAAAATGGCTGCTTTCATGATTTCCAGTTGTGTTAAAATGGAAATAAAACGCTGATTAAAGGCAGTGACTATGAAAACAAAATATTAATGGGCATTTTCAGGATCTCTCGTGTCGGGGGTTGATGGGATTAAAAAAAGGGGGCGGACAAATTGGCGTGTTTTAATAGAAATTTCTATTTTAACTTTGGGAACTTGGTAAACACTATGGCGGAGTAGGAATTAAACATTAAATTGATGCATGATAGTTTTTGTTTTTGGTTTGTTTTGTTCGTTAGTTGGGTTTTTCTTTTGGTTTATTTTTACCCTCTTCATTAATAGGGGGTGGGGGAAATGTATTATTTGCTGCGGTGCTGATATTTGTCATTTTTAAAAACCGCTGACATTATTTTCTGGCAGAACAAAACAAGGGAGATAATCATTGAAGCGTTCAATATTTCCCCAGTCGTGGTTCGAACTCTGCTGTTGTTGCTTCTGGTGCCAAAGGCGTCAGGAAATACCGTTTTTATGGGCAACATCCATTCCAATTGTTCTACACCCGATTGTTTACAACTTTATCTATTTCGAGCATCCACTGATGCAAATTATAAAGTTGTTTTGTTCATAGTACTCTTATATTAATCCTCTTAATGTTATCAGCTGATAATCTGAAATGCTTCGTCATATATTGTCACTTAACGTCCACTTTTCCATACCTGCATGAGTCAGATGGAATTTTGTTGAGGGATATTAGCACAAACTTTAGAACTCTTTCAGATGTTGCGCTGGGCAAATATTTTCGAAGGGCATATTTTAGTGATCAACCAGCCGACCCCATTCCTCGCTCAACCAAAGTCTATCTTGGACTATCTTGTTGAAGTGTCCTTTTCCCCAAAACAGCATAGTTGGTGTAATTTGAGCGCTGGTTTGGCTTCTCTTTTTAGCAGATCGGACGACCACGTTAATGTTTCCTTGTTAGATTCCATACCAGAACAATGGCGCTATTTTTCCACTTGTTTTTCTTTGTATGCAGTGGCATTCCTTCTGCAAATCATTTTATGCAGAATTTTAGCGTATTTGAAAAATAAACATTCGAAGTCTGAAGTGGCTTCAATGATTACATAATTCGGTGATCTTTCGGTACAATACTACCGTAAGATCGCCCATAATTCTTTTCCCTATCCAGGTTAAAAGTTCTTTTTTTTTTTTGCTTTTCTTAAAATGTTAAAAGCTCTTATCAAGGTTATTTTCTTTAACGCATTTATCGATTTTGTTCTAATAAACAAAAAATGTAATTAGTCAAAAGTTTGGGCGTCTTCAGATTTGATACTCCGGTAGCTTGGTCGCCATTTTTGTGACTGGAAATTAGGAGCAAATAATATGTAAAGAAACGTCGTTATGAACGTTGGTGTTCTATTTAATTTAGATTTATATATGTCGAATGTTTTCTATACTAATATTCTGTTTGTTTTCAAACAAAAACGATAGAAAAGTGCACATTTCTCTGTTTTTGAAGTTGTTTTGCAGTTACATCCCTTGCTCACAAATGGCGTCTTTCTCTCTCACTCTGTTCTCCATACTTAGTTTAAAATACTTTTCTCTGCTGCTGCTTTCAAGTTGTACTGTTTTTGTTGTTTTTTTTTGCTCTGAAATATTATTTCTCTCCCTCTTCCTCCCTTCAATGCTACAATTGTTAAAAGGCCTCGTCTTGTCATTTAACCCAATTAGTGGAGTTTGAATTTTTAGCTAATAGTTTTGGGGAAGGATGCAGAATAGACAGGGAATCTAATTTAGCCATTTTATTCTAGAAACGATTCACTTCCAAATGAATATGCTGAGCTTATTAATAGATGCATTTACTAATATTAAGATTAAATCATTCGTAGGGCATTCTTTCGTCTTTAGCAGTAATTAATTGAAGAAAATATATCGTTTAGTTTACATTCGGTTAATGATCACACATTGAAGATGTTGGTATTATTATTTGGCAATGTCAAAGCGGAACACGCCTCTTGCGTTTTATTTTCTTTCGATTCTTGTTTTCAACAACAAATTACTATTTGGCATCACACAAACATACAGGACAGGTTTTGCAATTTTCAATTCCTAATGCATTGATTCTCTTTTCTTTACAAAATACGGAGATCGCAATTTTGAAAAAAAAAAAAAAAAAAAAGCCGATTGTTTAGGATAATTCTCCACTTTCGTTTTAAACTATTGGTATTCTCTCATAAAATCGTAAGAAAACCTATCTTTGGTTTATAATCATTTCGAACCTAATTAGGATCTGTATATCCCTTTGGAGTCTGAGATTTTGTCAAAATGTGTGCCATGAATTATATTTCAACAATACATAAAATTTTAACCATTTTGTGATGTAATTTCTAGTGTTTAATTGTAAAAATATGAGGTTTTTACAGCGTTTAATGGCTATGAAGTCCAAGCTCAGTAAAAGAGGTACGGAAGGGTTTCCTAAGAGGGGTAAAAAAAAATGTCTGCGAAACACTGGCGTAAATGAAACGATTTATTTGAAGCTCTTTTTTTTTTTTTTTGTAATTTTTACTTTCTTGGTTCTGTTGTAATAATGAAAACGGCCTGTATTCGACTGTATTGTTCAGATTTTTAAAGGACAAAACTAAATATTAAAGTAAACAATTCATAGACTTGATCATTTGACTTCAAGATTTTGAAAAAAAAAAAGAATGCGTTTACAGTGGACCCTTTCTACATTTTGTTCGGGTAGTCTGCTAAAGTGACATGGCAAGAGTCTCAGGGTGGTGCCTCCATTTGCTAGAAATAAGTGCCAAATCTCCATCAGTTCACATCGTAGGTCTAAAAACTATATATGTACTACCTTCGGTAAATGTAATCTTTGAGATATGAAACGGCGAGATGGTCACGAATGGAGTTCTTTTTAATATAACTTTGCTTCATTCAGATTGGCTAAAGCTAAACATTCCCTCACACAGGTTGCTTTGATCACGGAGCCAATTGTGGTTGCTTGTCCGGCTATAGTTATCATTAAGCTGGTGTTAAACGAACATAAATTGTGACTAAACTTATGAGAACAAGACATTTGTGCTACAGAGCCAGAGGTCGTTTTAGCCGGGTTGGTATCGAAAGGGTTAAGTCACTCAATAACTTATTGGTGATATTAATGCTGACGGGACTTTGGATCCACTCCATCTGGGCCCAGAGTGAAGACCTTCATAGGAGCGGTAGGGTCTCAATGCGATATATAAAGTTGAAAAACTTGTCTTAACCGAGTCTTGTTCTAACTCCTGTTAAAATTTTGGTGGTAGGATTTATTTCCCTTGTTTTCATCTCCCACTGGGGAACTTTTATACTTTAATTGCAGGGATAATCTTAGTTAATTAGAGTCCTTCAGTTCACTTTATGTGACTCTTATACACTTTTTCTTCCCCCACCTGACTGCAGTAATAATTGAAATATTTTAATTTCAAATTAATATAAGATAACTGTTTTTGTAGAATAATTTAATTTTTTAAACTTTATTTTTGTATTTAGTTTGCTAGATTCATTATGTGTTGAAGCATATTTTATTGTCTGGGGAGAGTCGTTCTCTTTTAGTGCCTTATTGCTTAACACACACACACGGGTTCGATTTCTACGTCTTGCAACCTCTTCAATAGTCGTTCGTTTTTTAACATTTTAATTAAAAATCCATTTATGGTTGGTCGATCGACAGTGCCCTCTTCCTTCTCTCCTTTTTTCTTTTTTTATTCTTCGGGTGTCATAAAATGGTAAACGAGAATAGTCATTCATGATCGTCAAAAAAGTCACGTTTTTTTTAAAATTAAAATGAAAACGAATAAATGCCGAAAAACCACAACACTCTTACAATAAGCATCAAATTTATTCAATAATTAATACAATTACACTGTGCGGGGGCGGTGGTTGCATTTTATCTTTATTACTGCTAATAAGATTATTGACAAAATCGCTTCTGGAGTTTTTCAAGTGACTCTTTTCGTGCGACTTGTCTCCCCGTGACTTTTCTTCGCTCTACACTCGTGACTCCCCCCCCCTCCTGTCTCCCCTATTCCCGCAATTTTCTTCCTCTTCCCCCCCCCCAACTCTGAATTTTCTTCCTCTCCTCTTTCTACCTTAGATAAAAAAAATTTACCATTCATCTCTGATACAGATGGATGAGGTACCTAGAGAAAATTTTTTAAAAATTAATTAATACCCTTATACTAAGTTCGAACGAAACTTCTTAAGGTTCTCTATAAACGCATCCACACCTTCAGTTTTATTCCTTCCATAATTAAAAAGAAAAACCCGTTATCTATAGATATGGGATGGTCAGTAGTTGGAACACTACAGAGGCTCTGACCCGAGGCTTTGGCTTTCAGATTATTTTGTCAAATGTAATGCTTTATTTATTCACACCGTTTTGAATTAATCCTGCGTTTTCTCATAGCTTTGAGATTCGATGATGTAATTATCTTTAGAATGATAGGCTAGGTGTGAGAGACCAGTTCTGGCCACTTTAAACATAAAACAGAATATTTGGACCACGCATGGCCAGTTTAAACGCTAAAGGGTTTGGCCAGTTCTCAATCAGGGTCAATACGGCCCTTGGAAGTTCATATAAGAATTTAAGATTTCGGCACAAATCCTAATATTTAATTAGAAAAATTTAATGATTTAAAAAAAAAAAAAAATCAAATGGCTCAGAGGGCTTATCTGAGTAAAATACAGGGTGTCCACACAAAGTCTGGGTACATTGGGGGATTAACACATACTTTAAGAAATTATTATTTCTTATATTTAATTGTTTATGTAATGATTTTATTTACTCCACGTACCCAGACTTTGTGGACACCCGGTCCAGAACTGCTGGTTTAAACACTGGACACTGGAGATAGTCTAAATGGCAGCTGTTTCTATAGCTGCTGTATGTGTTATTGATACGGTTAAAACTAGAACAGCTGCTGCCACTACTACTAAAAATATATAGTTCTACAGTTGTGCCATTCCATTACCGAGCCTAATGTAGTCTTTGCATGGTTACGTGGCTTGCTAGAAATAGCAGCCAAATGACACTGTTTGAAAAACGTGATTTACACATTGGCTAAAAGTACTCTGGGACTTAATGGGTTAAGTTATTCTTGAGCATCCTGGTGACGGAGTGCAAAATTGTTTTTAGAAGCTGTTTCTTGTCCATACTGTGTGTGTGTGTGTGTGTGTGTGTGTGTGTGTGTCTGGATTTTCTTCCATCTGGTGAAGAGCCACGATCTAAACATCAGTTTCACCATGCAATTAGACCAGTGGTTTCCAACCTGGGGTCCGTAAAGGTCGTACTGGAGAGGGGGAGTCCGTGAATTAAATTAAAAATTTTATGTGTATACATAAGGATAAGCATGTTAAAAGGGGTTCCTTGCGAAAACTCATTTAAATAAAGGGGCTGAGAACCACTGCATTAGACTTATTCGTTGTATACAGTTGTTTGATATTTTTTTGTTGTTGAATTTGTTCATCATTCATTTATATGTAATATCCTATCCTTTATTTTTTTTTTTGAGTCATTTAATGTCCGGAAAATTGACTTTAAATGATAATCTGAAGAGTAAATGAGGGTTAAATCAGATTCTAGGGTCTTGTCTTACCCTTTGAAAATATAATAAGGTGCCCAGTGCAGAGGCACCTTTTTTTTTTTTTTTTCTTTTTAATTAAAAAATTTTCTTTTTTTGATATATTCTAATGTTTTCTTTCTTTTGGTCTCTTTCCAGGTGGGAGACGGAGAGATATTGTATATCTCTCGGTACTGGGCCTCGGTGGTGTTCCTGACGCCCCCCACGCCGAGATGTCTGAACTGACAGAGGGCAACGGTGTGGGGATCAGGAAAGAGCCCCCTGTCAATGCCAAAAGCCCATATTTTGGGCACTTAGGGGCTTTGGCACAGGCACAGGTTGCCTCGAACTTGTGCTTTAAAGTTGAAGTTGTTGAAGGGCTGCAGGTTACCTGGGAAACTATGCTCGTTGATGGCAAGTTGTTTGTGGAGATACCCACCGGTATTTTACCAGAAGGTTCTAAAGAAGGGTAAGTTTTAATGTTTCTTTTCTGTTCCTTAGCTGCAGATGTGTTTAGTGTGGTTTTGAGTTCAATCTCCCTTTGTCTCCTTGGGCAAGGGCAAACATTTTTTACTATAGTACAGGGCCCACCCTATCCTTTGCGAGTGAAAATTGTAACTGAAAACTGGCCCAGATATTCTTTGTTCAGATCCAGCCTCTCACACCTACTCCACAATTATTTTCGAGATAACTAGCAGTTTATGGTACCATAGATGCATGGGAGGTGTATTATTGATATTAGAGGGGTGTTGCTGAATTATTACCTGGATGGTCTGGTAAAATAGTTACTCCACCAAGGCAATGGAACCAGGTATACCAGGAAATCAGTAGTGCACCTGTACTGTGTTTGGTGAGAGCCACACCCACCACTCGGTAATTTTTTTTCCAACTTAACATGGATGTCTTGTTAAAACACCAAACACTGCGTATTATACTATGTCCCTGGGTTGACCAAAGCTCTGTGTGTGTGTGTGCCCTTGTATTGACATCTCGTGTTTAACAATCATCACCGTATTGAAGTGGTGTCGTTCGTTTTTTTTTTTAGTCTTACATGAAAAGCATGTCTGGCCATGGGGAGATATTAACCTTGTTTGAAAATGGATAAGGGTTGGTGATAGGAAGAGCATCAGGCTGTAGAAAATCAGCTTCATTGAGTTCTGTCTGACCCATGCAAGAATGCAAAGATTACCTTTAAATGATGGTGATATATGGCAGACACTCTATATAGAATCACTGTTGTGTGTTGCAAAGAGACTATAGACCGGGGAAATCATAAAAAACGAGAGCAGGTGATGCAAGACACATGGAGAGACATTAAGGAATGGTTTTATGAAACAAAAGGGAACTGAATAGGACTTCCTGGAAAACTTCTCTCTTTTACAAAAAATAAAGAACTGCCAGTGAAGGTGAATTTAGTTGTTGTTTAGGGAATATGTCTTGTCTTCAGCTCCATCTGTTGACAGAAACTGGATCAGTTGCTTTCAAGTGTTTTTTTTTACTTAGGAGGCTCTCTAAATAAAATTACACAAAAACGATTGTCCTGCCCATGGTTCATGAGGTCGTGGGTGTTTGTTTTTGAGCAAAACACTTTCTTTCACATTGACCCTGTCTACCCAGCTGTAGATGAGTAGCCTTGCAATGGACGGGCACACAAGGGGGAAATGGGGACTTGGAGAAAATCACCAGGTCAGAGTGTCTTGCGAGGGAGAAAACTGCCAAGTCCAGAGGGTCTTGCGAGGGAGAAAACTGCCAAGTCCAGAGGGTCTTGCGAATGACATTGAAAAGCATCCACCACACTCTGTAAAGTGGTTGGCATGTTAGGAAGGGCATCCAGCCATAGAAACCATACCAAAACAGACAACTGGAGTCTGGTCAGCTCCTGCCAAACTGTCCAACCTATGCCAGAATGGAAAATGGATGTCAAATGATGATGATTATTAGAACGATGAATAGTACATCCCATACTGTGAATTCCGACGAGTTGGGATTGGTTGTGCAAATTATGTTGAGGGATGATGAAATAATTGCTTCCTTTTTTGATATCCACCCACCTGTGACCATCCCTGGCTCTATGATTCAAGATTCCTACTTAATGTGATCTGAATTAAAGCCTTCCACCAAAAGTCCACGAGTTCAATAGAAATAAGTTGCTTCATGAAATTCTTCATTGTTATTTTCAAAATTGATTGAAATAACATTCTGAACTGAAATATGGTAATGAAAGGATGGACTTGTTAGCTTTCTGTCGAATTTAACACTTATTCCCATTATGTTGTGGCTTTGAGGTTTCGATGATGTGATAGTTTATTTTTACAGTGACATTGTAGGATAGGTGTGAGAGGACAGATCTGGCTGGTTGAACATAAAACAAGTAAAATATCTTGGCCTCCCACCCACATTGCCATACATGTTTTTCATAGAAACCAGGAAACCTTGTTTCTTTGAGAGTGATGATCACGTGATATTGACAAGGGCACGCTTACACGTGTGTGTACACAGGCACACACACTGAGCTTCTTTCAGTTTCCATCTTGCCAAATTCACTTGCAAGGCTTTGATCAGCCTGGGGTGGAACAAGGGCAGCGCATTACAACAGGAATATGGTAAGAAGACAATGAAGAGGTTGGTGAAATGGCTAAGTTAAAGGCTGAAAAAAAAATTCCTCTCCGTATTTAGTTCCGCTTCTTTGTCATGAGGTCAACTTTACCTTTTTGACATAATCAACCATTTCCTTCTCACTTAATTTCTGATATTAGCACTTATGGAAGCAATTCAGAGGAATGGAATGAAAGAATTATTGCGGGGAATACCTTGTGGTATTTATTGCTTAACGCTTTGTTCCAAGTTCAAATCCTGCCAAGGTCCACTTTACCTTTCACCCTTTTAGGTCAATACAATAAACTGTGACGTTGCTCTAATAATCAACTGTTCCATCTTCCCCCTCCTTGTGCCTATCTTTGTAACAATAATTATTCAGGTCAGTGGAGAGAATTGTTGTAGAATCAATGACTCATTGAACGAAGAACCTTGACCTGTTTCATTTATCTTTTTATGTTGTGTGTTAAAAATTCTGCAGTGGTGGACTTCGATTCCTTTTCTGCAAAGATTTTTTTTCTTTTCGTTTTTTTTTTTTATCAGTCGATAAAATAAGTATTTAGGTTGCGTTAATCAGTTGACATGCTGCCCTACAATTCTCTGATAACCGATTTAGATCTCAACGTCATAGTTGTTATGAGCCCAAGGACTCAGAAGATAAGCTCAACCCAGTGTCCATAGCGTTTAATCAATTAGCGTTCGGATTACCCTATTTTACGTAATGCTTATTTACACACAGTTTTCAATTAATCCTGCATTATTTCATAGCTTTGAGATTTCAATGATGCGATTGTATATTTTTAGAATGACATTGTAGGGTAGGTGTGAGAGGTCAGATCTGGTCAGCTTGGATATAAAACTAAAAGGGTTTAGTTGACTGAGATCACAACACTCCCCTGTATTAATACTCTGAACAGAATGCTGGTCAGTTGCTGGCTCAACTCCCCAGTTATGGTTTTGCAACCCTAATCATAAGATAATGGTTTCAATTCCTGAATTGGCTGGTATGATGTGTTCTTGGACACATTTAATT
>NC_142950.1:2661054-2681054 GCF_046866305.1 Octopus bimaculoides
ACATACATACATACATACATGTATGTATATGTATAAGGCTCAAGCATGGTTGTGGTAAGAAGTTGATTTCCCAACCACATGGTTCAAGGTTCAGTCCCATTGCATGGCACCTTGTGCATTGTTATCTAGTCACCTCAGGCCGACAAAAACACTTGTGAGTGGGTTTAATGGACAGAAACTAAAAGAAGCTTCTCTGTGTGAACACGCACACACTCACGCACTTTATTCCACCACCACTGCTTAACTGGTGTTGGCGTGTTTACATCCCCATAGTAAAGTGAAAGTAAAACTGGTTTTAAACATGAAAAATTTTCCCTTTTTGTCTTCTATATATATATTTGTATATGATTTATTTTATTTTATTTTTTTTTTCCTCCTTCAGGTTCCCTCATCAAGACTTTTATGTTTCTTGGTTTCGAAGTGGTTCCACCCGGCAATCCTCTAGTCCCGAACATTGGCGACTTAATCTTCATGGCATATACCATCCTAAGCGACGATCTCTCCGACTGATCTGCTTTCCTCAATTAAGATTCTTCGACACTTAGGTTGCAATACCGTTCTTCTTTTTAATCGAAAAAAAAAAATTTTAAAAAAGACCATCTTGCATCAGGGATACAGTTACCATTATTCTTAAGTGTGAATCTAAAAGTAAAATCTGCGGATTTTTTTTCCCCTCTTATTTCCTTTTTATTAAAAATTAGTTTTGTAGAAATTTATTTGAATTCTTTTTTTTTCTTTTCTTGTGTCTAGATAAGATGTGATTGCACAAAAAACTCAAAAATTTAAAAAAAAAAAAAGCCAGAAAAATACACATATATATATAATATAAATATATATGTATATGTATATATATATAATATATATACATGTCTTTATTTTTTTAACATTACCATTTAATCAATGGAGATGTCCTTGCAACCTTTTTTTCCAAGAATCTTACCCTCTGTCAAAGAAAAAAAAAACATTGTATCCATGAGTTATAAAAAAAATATTAAAAAATCACCCCCCAAAAAAAAAGAATATATACAGAAAAAATAACAAAAAAAAAATAAAAAAACTAACTTAAATGACTGTACATTTGTCTTATTCTTTTGTGTTATGTTCTTTAATATCCCGTTTTTGATGTCATTATTTCTTGCTTGGAATCTTTTCCGTTTGGCCGCCAACATTTCAAAAATTAAATTTTATCGAAAATTTTAATATTCGGTACATTAATGTAGTTTTCCAAGCTGAATTGCTGGAGTTATTTCACTTTTCCCAGAAAATTAAAAAAAAAAAGAAGAAAGTTACGTTAAAAGTTTGATCATTTCCACCTGGTCAGGAGACAAGATTTGGAAGCTGCTATTTTGTGCATGACAAGTACATTTTGTCAACATCAAGTTATCAATATTTGTATTCTACATGTGGGAAATGAGTAGACTATGCATCTTTTGTAGTTGTAAGCGTACAATATGCATTTAATGCGATAAACAGCACATTACAAATTAAATATATACATAGAAGAAAAGAAACATTAAGCATGCAATATGCATTTTCGTGGCTCAGCACAGCCTCAACAAGTGGATTCAATATATTTGTCATCACGTACTTTCTTGCAGACAAGTTCTCAGATTTGGCTTGTTACTATGGAAACGGGTATGAATATGTCTGTGGCTTGCGACTGGCTAAAATTACCCCAAATTTTCAAATTTTAATTACTGATAACTCTTTATCTATTGATTTATAGCGAAAGTGATTTTCATGGCATTATTTAGCCTATAAAAGTGTATCATTACATTGAATATGAAATCAATTTGAACAGAAAAATGAAATTGGCAGCCAAAAGGGGAAAAGATCCGTTGCTTGTAAGGTGGAGATCTGGTTGCTTCCCAACCACGTAGTTTCGGGTTCAGTCCCACTGTGTGGCAACTTTGGCCCAGTGTCTTCTACAACCTCAGGTCGACCAGTCCTGTGAGTGGGTTTAATGGACAGAAACTGAATGAAGCTTGTCGTGTGTGTAATCTGTTCGTGTTTCTCACTGGACGAGCAGTATTTTATGTAACTTAGTGGCTTAGTGAAAGAGAACGATAAAAAAAATGTCCTGGAGTCAATTTACTCGACCAAACGTTTAAGACGGTGCTCCAGCATGGCCGCAGGCTGGCTGAAACATAAAAGATGCTGAACAAAATGCTTTGTGGCATTTTGTTTGTCTTAATGTTCCGAGTTCAAATATGCCTCAGGCCAGCTTAACTTCCCCCCCCCTTTGTGGGGTCGATGAAATAAGTTACTGGCGTTAATGTTTTGAGGATGAGGAATTATTTACAATGGACGGCGTTTAGCGTAGCGAGCTACTAACCCTCGGATTCTAAGTTCAATCCCAGGCAGGGACTCAAAAAATATTCTTATCTACTTGGATGAGAACACATGCACACACAATTAACATTTATACACGACAGGTTTCCATACAAATTCTGTTTACGAATTCCTCTCTCATTGCATTCTGGATTGCGTCCAAAACAATCTAGTTGTTAGGTGAACTGTAAACATACATCAGCACCTGATGTACACACCTTAGTGGCAAGTTGCTACTTCTCTGACGATCTGTTTTAAAACGATTTCAATATACACACATCATCATCAGCATCGTTTTTACGTTTGTTTTCACATGATGGCATGGGTTGGGCTGAGTAGTAATTCCTTACGCTAATCGTTTTTACTTGCTTCTTACTGCACAGGGATAAGAAACGTTAGCAGGCCGGGCGAAATGCTTAGCGGTATTTTGTCTGTCTTAGGTTCTGAGTTCAAATTCTGCCGAGGTCGACTTTGCCTTTCATCCTTTCAGGGTTGATAAATTAAGCAACGGTTGCGTACTGAGGTCGATCTAATCGAGCGCCCCTCTCCAAAGAATTCGGGCCTTGTGCCTAGAATAGAAAAGGATATAGTGTATTCTAGAAATCTGGGTTGCACATGGTTTAATATAACTTTTGGAATTTGAGTGTTCTTTGAAATTGGTGACTTGAAAACAGCTGGTTTACATAGTTGCTTCACTCGACCTGCTAAAAACAGTAGCCAAATTGTAATCTGTATAAAACGTAATACAAATCGGATAATATATGCAAAATCTATTCCTGTCGGGTAACTTTTACCTTTAAGAAGAATATATTAGATAAGATGAGCCAGGGTATGTTACTGGTACTCTGTCGGTTACAACGACGAGGGTTCCAGTAGATCTAATCAATGGGAAAGCTAAATTAACGTGCAAATTGCTGAGCACTCTGCAGGCACTGGTACCCTTAACCAGTGGTGGACTGGCCAGCTTGCCCGATGGCAAGTGGGCCTCTGCGCCATTAGAATCCATGTTAGTATCTAAGGGGCCCATGTTTGAGAACTTTTTCACTCCTGGAAGAATGCATTAATTATTTCGGCCTGGCTGTGCTTGTAGACAGTTGAAAAGAATACTTTTAACAAAAAACGAAATTAAATGATAGCACTGCAGTAGCGTGTGGAGCAACATGAAATAAAGTGTCTTGTTCAAGGACACAACGCGCCGGCGGGAATCGAACTCCCGACCATGAGCCGAATGTCCTAACCGCTAAGCCACGCGTCCTCACTGCCAGGGTGTGTTACGAAATGTAACGAAAGACAAAATGTTATGGCTGAAAAGCTTTTATTTCATTTCAATCGATAATCCTAATCCAATCCATAACAACAGAATCCACGATCCAGCACCCAAAATTGGAAACAGAAATGACATCGAGTTACGTAAAACATACGTCATCCTCAATAGCAGAAAGGAAAAGTTACTCAGGGGAGGTTACTCTATATTACTAAATACATAACAGTATCTATGCTGTAATTGGTTGCCTCCCCTCGTTGCAGCCTCGTATGCGTCGTGGATTGAGCTGCGAGAAATAGCAACCAAATCTCTCCTAAAACCTCACCGTACCATCTTCAAAACGTGAGATGCGTTGGACAAAACAATTCTGGAACTCCTATATCTGGTAATAAGATGTGATGGTCATGCCTGGACCATGTTTTAACATAGGTCTGCTCTTTCCAAACGGTTGTCTTCGGCTAAACAAGTTTTTCCTACACAAGAATCACCTTTAGAAAGATAAAAAATAGAATTCGACGAAACAAGGCAGTCATTTCTCATTCTCCTAGAAATAGCAGCTAAATATCCATCGTAACATACACTGTCACTTTAAACAGATATAATTATATTAGATAATATTTAAAAGAGACGAGATAGTCACGGTAGGAACGTCTTTCAGCATAAGTGTTTAAAATAGTGGTTCTCAACCGGGGTCTTCGGAAACACTGGTTTAATTATTCCGATCAGAGCAGAACAATACAACAACAATAACAACAAAAACCTTGAATCTCTGTGGACAAGTGATAAACTGTATCTGTTTCGATTCTCTGCGCTTTAAGTTCGAATTCCGCCGAAGTTAGTATGCCTTTAATTGCTTCTTCCTCTTCTTCTTCTTCTTCTCCCCTTCTCTTCTTCTTCTTCGTCTTCCTGTACCAAATCAGGAGAGTGGAATGGCGCAAATGGAAGGAAGTCGTACAGGGTATCCCACCGAATTTCTTCCTTTTCTTTGATTTCTAAGGTCGAATCCCGCCGCGAACCACCTGGCTGAATAAACTTAATTCTTAAGCAGATTTGACACTACCAGCTGACACGCTATGGTGGTTTTAGCACAACGTACATACGATTTGGCACGGCTGACTGGACATTATGTCTGTTCTAGCTACGGTGCCTTTTGGCGCTGGAGGTGTGCATACACAGGCATACACACACATACACGCATGCGTGCGATTGATTGCCTGAATCTTAGACCAGGTAAATAATTCCTTCCTTTACTTTTAAATACTTCTGAACTTTTTCATTTAAGCGTGGATTTTAGAACTCCATTCTAAGTTTTTTGTTATGACTTAAAAAATTGATTTTTTTTTTAATGCTTCGAGGACCAACACCGATAAGTCAGTAGGCTTGTGGCTGTGTCGATAGAGATGGAAGTCCATGCTATCGGACTTTATTGTGGGCGGCTGGACTGACGGACGAGTTAAACTTCTGGGAGTCTGGTTCGACTCCAACCTCCATGTGGATAAGAATTGGGACGAAGTCACGCACAGGGTAGATAACCTTAACCGCACACGGGCAGGAATGAAGTTATCTTGTGACGAATGCTTACATCATCACCTCCATTTTTATTTAGTGCCTTGCTCCAAATATCACCTGATCAGGTTGTAGCATCTGCTATTTATTTTCTTGCGGAAGGAGCATGCTCCAATGGTTAGCGAATCAGTCTACTGTCACGCCTCACTGCGTGGATGCTTAGGCTTGTCTGAGATGCGCGAAGAGCGAAGAAACCGTTTTGCAAGCATCCGCTCAGTGCACGGACATTGCTGATTTGTGGGGGTTATGTCAAACAGCTGCTGCCGCGTGTGGGGCGGATCTGTCTTTCGGCCGAGTTCATCGTAATGATTGCAGCACCACCCTCCCGTTTTCGGGAAGGTAAGTCAGTTTTCCTTTACTAGTGGCTTTGGAAAAAGAGGTTGTCTGGTGGTCGAAGTTGAAAGGCATGAGGTCAAAGGCATCCCACTTTGTAGAATTCCTCTCCCCCTCTCTCTCTTTCTCAGTCTCTCTCCCTCTCTTTCTCAGTCTCTCTCTCTCTTTTTCTCAGTCTCTCCCTCTCTTTCTCAGTCTCTCTCTCTTTCTCAGTCTCTCTCTCTTTCTCAGTCTCTCTCTCTCTCTCTTTCTCAGTCTCTCTCTCTCGATTTGTATAAGCTATAAGAGTTATCTCCCTGTAATAAATACAGAAGTTATGTCCCTTGAATTCCTAATATGTTTTTTGGATTTTAAAAAACTTATTTACGTTGAAATTAAGGTGGCGAAGCAATTGAATTTGATATTTGTCCTCATCTTGTTCGTTGTTAACACAACATTTCCATTGATATACCCTCCAGCCTTCATCAGGTGTCTTGGGGAGATTTCGAACCTGGGTTCTCATTCCTAAGGTATTTTTCGTCACTCTTTACTCTCTCTTTTATTCGTTTCAGTCTTTTGACTTCGGCCATGCTGGAACGACGCCTTTAGTCGAGCAAATCGACCCCAGGACTTATTCTTTGTAAGCCTAGTACTTATTCTATCGGTGACTTTTGCCGAACCGCTAAGTTACGGGGACGTAAACACACCACCATCGGTTGTCAAGCAATGTTGGGGGGGACAAACACAGACACTCAAACATATACACTTACATACATACAAACACACACACACACACATATATATGTATATATATATATATATATATATATATATATATATATATATATATTGCGATACACTTGCTTGTTGCTCATGCAATTGTCTTCGCCTTTTGTTTTGTCCATAAATGGCAACTGTAGAAGGGAATACAGACTGAGAAGAAAGCGAATGAATAAATAGAATGCAGACAGAGAATAAAACTTGATAAAAATGAAAGAGAATAAAGAATAAAAGCGTGAACGAATACGGTGAATAAAGAGCAAGAGTAATGATTGGACATAAAGAGAAAGAGAATACAGAGAACAAAGAATGAGAATAAAGACAAATTATGTAAGCTGAAACTAAAGACAAAAAAAATAAAGACTAAGAATAAAGTTTGAGAATGAAGAACGAGAATAAAGAGTACGAATGAGTGTTAATAAGAAGGAGAAAGAAAAGCATGAAGAATAATGCAAAAAACATAACAAAACAAAAAAAAGAGATAAAAATAGAGGTTAAAAAGGTTGAAGAAAAAATTAAAAGAGTAGAAAGTAAAGAATAAAGACTTAACATTGGCTGAGAAATAAATTGAGAATAAAGATGAAGACAGGAAAGAAGGAGAGGATTAAAGATTTAGAATAAAGACTGAGAATATGACTTATATTAAAACAACAACAACAACAACAACAATAATAATGATAACAATAAAAGAGTAAAGATTGAGAGTAAACGTCAGAAGAGAGATACGAAGAATGATTGAGAATTGACAAAAAAAGAAAAAAAAATTAGAAAAGAGAAAAGAATTGTAAAAAGTAAAAGGAAACTAGTCCAGGAATTTAACTTTAGATAATAATAATAATAATAATAATAATAATAATAATAATAATAATAATAATAATAATGGTGATGGTGATGATGATGATGATGATGATGATAAAATTGGCAATGTTCTTTGAGTAATCTGTCTCCCAGAACACTCCCGATTAGCGAAGTAAGTTGAGAATTAAAACATTAAGAAAACGCAAAGAGAAATTTTAAGTTTTTTTTAAAGAAAGAATATATATATATGTGAGTGTGTGTGTGTTTGCGTGTGTATATATACATACACACACATATATATACATACATATATACACACACACACACACACACACACACACACACACATATATATATATATATATATATATATATATATATACATACACACACAAACATATATATATATACATATATATATATATATATATATAAATACACTTACATACCTATAGGTATATACATATATATATATATATATATATATATATATATATATATATATATATATATATATATATATATATATATATATAAAGTCTATAGAAAAGAAGAATTAAGAAGTTGTTTATAATAAGAAAGATTAAATAGGATTAAAAAAAACGAAGGTAAGAAATGAAATAAATAAATAAAATAGACGAACGCAATTTTAAAAATGCAAATAATCGATTTAAAATATATTCGAATAACAAAAGAAAGCCAAGCAAATTCTGCTGCTGCTACTACTACTACTGCTAACAACAACATAATAATAATAATAATAATAATAATAATAAGAATAATGATGATGATGATGATGATGTTATAATAATAATAATAATAATAATAATAATGATAATAATAATAATGAAAATAATAATAATAATAATAATAAAGATGTTGATGATGATAGTGATGATGGTAGTTAAAGCAACAACAACAACAATCATAATAATAATAATAGTAATGAAATGAGAAAAGAAAACCCGCTTCAGGTGTATTTTGAAGTATTTTTGGTACCCGGAGGAAAAGGTGTGTCTTTTGTTCTGTTTACATGGAGCAGAAAAAATTCTTTATTGGTTTGTGTTGGTATTGTAGTGTACTGTGTGTATATGTGAGGTGTGTGTGTGTGTGTGTGTGTGTGTGTGAGTACGCGTATGCGTATGCATTTGTTTCTTCCAGGTGTCGCTAGGTGATGTTTTTGTTTTTTTAAAAATTTTGTTACCAATTTTGTTATTCTTGACGTTCATAACGTTGCTATTGTTGTTGTTGTTGTTGTTGTTGGTGGTGGTGGTGGTGGGGGTAGTGGTGATGGTGGTGGTTGGAGTGGCTCAGCTGTTGTTCCTATAAGCAAACCATTTTGAGAATTAGTCGTGGTGGTAGTTGTGCTTATCGTCAATGCAATTAGTGTGTTTATGTCTGTCTGTCTGTCTGCTTGTCTGCCTGTCTTGACGCGTTGCAAGATGAAAAACGAGGTCTGTGAAATGGCGGATGAAATCAGGAAAGCCAACGGCCATCCAACACAGGCTTAACTCTGCTATGTCTCATGAGCATCGGGAGTTCCTGCGGCACTCATCGACAAACTGGTGGCTTTGGCACAGAAAACACAGTGCTGCGCAGAGGATTGTCAGGTTTACCACAATGAGCAGGCAGAACAGGTTCAATCAGCGGAGAACTACGAGAGTGAGAATGTAAGCATGGTGTACCACACTACTAGGAGACACTCCTAATCCTTTTTAGGACGTCGCTCTCGAGGAATGAGAACTCAGATGCAAAACTTACGACTCGATGGTGACCAATGATGTTTGTCAGGTTTTCTTTGTGGGGTTTCTGTCATCGTGGTTCCTAGAGTGGGATTGGCTGTGTGCAAGGTCTCTCCGCTGTTTGAAAAGCACCTTGCGCTGGCATCGTTTGGCACACAAGTATCGTAATCGACATTCGTCCATGAGACCGATTCCGAAATGCGTCAGACGATGACCATAACCGAGAAAGAGGAAGTGGTCATTGTGTATGTTTGTATGCTTGCGTGTATGTCTGTGTGTATATATGTATTATGTATGAGTGTATGTATATGTGTGTGTATGTATGTAGTACGTATGCATGTATGTATGTGTGTGTATGTTTGTATGTATGTGTATGTTTGTATGTATGTATGCATGTACGTATGTACGTATGTATGTATTATGTGTGTGTGTATGTACGTATGTGTGCGTATGTATGTATGTACGTACGTACGTAGTATGCATGTATGTATGTATGTATGTATGTATGTACGCAGTATGTATGTGTGTGTATGCATGTATGTATGTCTGTTTATATGTACCTATGTATGTACGCATGTATATATGTATGTGTGCATGTATGTACATATGTCTATATGTATGTATGTATGTATGTGTGTATGTATGTATGTGTGTATGTGTGTGTAGACGCGCTCAAGCGGGGAAGTCATTGTGCGTATGCATTTGTATGTTTGATTTAAGTATGCGTACATAAACATATCTATGTTTATACGTGCGAATACGTACATTACAGCCTAAACATCAGGGATGTTTTGCCTAATTTCACAGCTTCATTAATAGATTGCAATAGTAATTTCTTAATTAACAGTGTTCTTTCAGGTTTAAAATGTAGACCGACTTTCAAGCCCAATGGGGATTATAGCAATTATTTAAATACCAAAACGTCGCAATGATTGCTGATATAAATCTAAATCTAGGTTTATATCTAAAGATTATAAACTGACTTTATAATCTTTAGATTTCTCTTTATTTCACCATCGAAGTTGTCTGTTTTCCTTTTGTTATTACTTTTAACATCACGTTAACTTCAACTAACCACCGGATTTCTGTATTGTGTGCACTGTCTGATTCCTGTCCCAGGTTATTAGACAAAGCATACTATGTCTACAGTTACAAAGGTCTTTATAGGAACATTCGTGCTGTATTCTTTCGCAGACATCCACACATACATGCGTACATACCTACATAGGTATATATACGTATATTAGTAGAGTAATCCCTCGACTATCGTGGGTGCTACGTTCCAAAACCTCTCACAGAAATAATTAAAATCTAAAAAAATATAAATACCTATCGACTGCAGAAACCCATGATATAGTAAGGAGTCCGCGATATAAATTTACATATATTAGTCACAAAAATCCACTAGGTACTGAGTGCGCGATCGGTGAACCGCTATACGGCGAGGGATTACTGTATACATATATACATACAGACATATATATGCATATACATTTACATACGCATATACATATAGATTTTTTTCTACTCTAGGCACAAGGCCCGGAATTTTTGGGGAGGGGGCCAGTCGATTAGATCGACGCCAGTACGCTAATAGTACTTAATTTATCGACCCCGAAAGGATGAAAGGTAAGGTCGACCTCGGTGGAATTTGAACGGAGAACGTAAAGACGGATGAAATGTCGCTAAGCATTTTGTCCGGCATGCTAACAGTTCTGCCAAATCGCAGCCTTGTGTGCAAATATTGCAGTTTCACAATTGTTTCTTCGCTATCCTTTCAGATTATTATTATTATTATTATTATTATTATTATTATTATTATTATTATTATTATTATTATTATTATTATTATCAATATTATTATTATTAGTTATGTAAGACGGTGAGTTGACTGAATCGTTAGCTTGCTGGCCGAAATGCTTATCGGCATTTCGTCGGTCCTTACGTTCTGAGTTCAAATTCCGCCAAAGTCGACTTCACCTTTCATCCCTTCGGGGTCGGTAAATTAAGTACCAGCGGAGCACTGAGGTCGATGTAACCGACTACTCCCCTCCCCTCCCCCCAAATTTCGGGCCTTGCGCCTAGAGTAGAAAAAAACATTAAGCTTGTGGTTGGAAACTAAACTAACATGGAATTTTGAAGGAAGGTTTTCGTTTAGATCACTTACAAGCAAAAAGTTTGTATCATAGAACCAAGGGTGATCTCGGGCGGGTTGGCACCGAAATGGTTAAGCATGAAGAACATACAACTAGAATCTTCGAGAGCGATTCAAATTCTAGGCCTCACCGTCCTTGAGTATCTCTTCTGTCGAAGGCACGTCATCGACATGGCAAAGTCTCCTTAGATAAACGCAAAAGAATAACCTAATTGCGCTGCTGTTTTCTAATTCTCTTTTCCCGATTCTAAATGGTAGTTTGATCGCTTTTATTTCCTAAATACAACTTTATCAGGCTATAAATAAACTTATATATGCGTGTGCACCTCTCTCTCTCCATATATATGCATATAGCTATGAACACGCACAACACGCACACACACACATATACATGTTTGTGTGTACGTATGTATAATTGTATGCATATATATGTGTGTGTGTGTGTGTGAATGTATGTATATATATATATATATATATATATATATATATATATATATATATGTATGTATTTATGTATGTGTGTGTATATATACATATATATAATACATACACACACACACACACACACATATATATATATGTATTATGCATGTATTTATGTATATATATATATATATATATGTATGGATATATATGTTTGCATACATACATTTTATACTAACATATGTATATAAATGCACATGTATATGTATGTCTATATGCATATATATATATATGTATATATATATATATATATATATATATATATATATATATATATATATATATATATATATATATATATATATATATATATATATATATATATATATATATGTATGTATGTATGTATGTATGTATGTATGTATGTATGTATGTATATATATGCGTTTGTGTGTATGTATATGCATACATATGTATGTATGCGCGTGCGCGTTTGTATGTTTGTATATGTGTGTCCCTTCAAAACAAATTTGCCATATATTTCACTTGCCCATCTATTTCCAGCTTGATTTGAATAAACTTCCCATCTACAGTCATTTGACTCAAATAAACGTTTCATTTCTCTCCTCAACAAATAAATCATTTCCTCACATAGATTTTTTCCAACAACCATTAATTATTTTCTTCATTTCTAGTCCGACGTTCCTTGTCATCCCAAACGGCTTGTCAATCAGACGATATACGCCGCCATTATTCGAATTTTCTTTTCTCTCTAACATATTTGATTTGAATCTACTCTATCGATATTTTCCTAACTCTATAGCCCCAAATTTTGTACGTATCTTCCCTTTAATTTTCGATTTCTCATCCCAAACCCTCCTTTATCCTTTCTTTCTCCATCACTTCTACCATTTTTCTTATAAATTGTTATTTATTGATGCTTCTAAGTGACAATCATAGACCGCCATTGCTATGAAGCTGTTTGTTATTTCGTGTTAATACTTATATATAAGTAAATAAAAGCTACTGTTTTTCAGTCAATCATGCTTTTTATAAGATACATCAACGTACTAGAACAGCTCTGCTGTTGGTATTACTTTCTGAGGTATTAGTTAACAAAAGCCATTTATGTGTGTGCGCGTGTGCGCGCCTGTGTTTATACATACACACACACACACACACACACACACACACACACACACACACATATATATATATATATATATATATATATATATATACAGTATAAAAGGGATAAGTCATATGTAGGTCAGATGTGTATACTGTAGAAAACTTTTAAATAAATAAAGGATGTGAATAAAATCTCTCTCCTCTTCGTTATCAACGTTATATACACACATATATATATTACACAAGTTAACTATATATATATATATATATATATATATATATATATATATATATATATATATATATATATATATTTCGTATGTGTATTTCGTGTGCAAGATTTAATTGTATATATATATATATATATATATATATATACACACACAATATATTGTTGTACAATATACAAGGTAACTATATATATATAAAGAGAGACAAAGAGATTTAACTTGTATATTGTTCAGCATGGCAATGAAGCACGTTTGTGTCAAAAGCGAGTGAATGTTTGCAAATTTGTGGCTTCTCGTTGATAAGAAAGTGTCTCTTTGCAGTGTTTTGTAAAATATTCTAACTGCTGGTTTATGGTTCGATCAAATACAATTTGTGTTTTTCAATGGCTTTTCTTAATGATTTATCCATTCATTCTCTATCTAAGGTTTAATGGATTCATATAGTATTATACAACAACAGAATGTATTGATGAGCCGTGGAAAATCTGTGAGAAGCCGGTCGGAGTCTGGTTTGTTCGTTTTAGAAAAACTTTCATTTACCAAGAGACGTAAAACCGTATAACGAAAATGGAGGAATGATAAAACAGAAGTCTGGTTGAGATGTTTTCAATAAAGGAGGTATTTATTTTCTTAGTTTACAAGGAAAGATATTGTTACGACGAACAACCAAATTGTCGCTACATGGGATGTTTTATTTTTTCTTCGTTTCACTGTGGAAACAGACAAGGAAAGTCCGGAGTCGATCAGTGGTCAAGTGAACAGGTCATCTCTTCAGCTAGACCATTCCTTCAGTGTTCTATGTGTGTGCTCTGTGAGACTGCTTTTAACCCTGTGTGTGCTCTGTCTCACAGTTCTGGTTCTCTGCCTTAGATGCCATAGATGTGGTGCTTTTACAGCAAACAAATCGGCTCAGAGAGACAGCTCCAAAAGCTAGAATCTCTGCAGGAGGTCAGACTTCTACACCTCGACATCGAATGACGACTGCGGCTACGGCCTCCTCGCGACCCGACACCTTTGCTCTATCGGTTGGGCATTTGTCAAATTTGCCAAATTGGATTTCTGGGTCGCTGGCAGAAGCCATACTTTGGCTAATTGACAGCCTCAGCTGCGGCCAACCATCGAATGAAATCAGCATTCGTGAGAGACGTGGTGAAATCGCTGGTCGGAGCCAACTCGACCCACCCCCGGTGAATGCAACTACAAGTACATGCATATATACATAAATACAATCACACAGTCTTCCCTAAACTCTTCTACACTTATCACCCTTTCTTAGGACACTCTCGCTCTTCTCTGATGGGAAACATCGATTCAATTCATTCCTGGCCTTTGTAATTATTCAAGCATGGATCATCTCTAAACCAGCGTTACTTTTCACATTCCATTTGTTTTTCTTCTCTTATTTCTTCTATCTTGACAAACGAAACATTGTCCGAAACGTCGTTGTGTTTATTATTTTTTCCTGAAGGTTCTGATTTTTCGCTCATATCGTACGAAAATATTCATCTGCTACATCCTCTTCTTTTCTTAACGAAACAGAGAGTGTTTTGATAGAGATTTAGCAACTATTTCTAGCAGATCGGAAGGACTTCTGGAAGATTCTTTGTTGGCTTGTAATCATTATATTATTTAAATCTAGTAATTAAAATGATTAATTTCTAAGATATTCTTTTCAGTTTTGTACTCGGAAATCTCCAACGCGTCTGGTAAGTCTGATACTAAATCTAAATTGCGGATAATAATTAAAATTTCTTATAATATTAATCTTTTTTTTTTAATATTCATTTGTTGGATTTTGCTTTTAATTTTATCAGAAAAATATTCGAGATTTTTTAATTTTCCAAAATTTTTAATTTTCGAGATTGAGTTATTTAACCGATATCAATTATTCTGCGTGTGACTATATTCTATCTGTATGTATGTATTCATGCATGAGTGTATATATATATAGTACATTGCACAGTTAAACATGCATACACATGAACACATGTATGTAAAGATGTGTATAGAAAGCTATTCTCCCATATATATATATATATATATATATATATATATATATATATATATATACATATATACTTTCCTGCTGTAGGTACAAGGCCCGAAATTTTGGGGGATAGAGCCAGTCGATTATATCGACACCAGTACGCAACTGGTACTTAATTTATCGACCCCTAAAGGCTGAAAGGCAAAGTCGACCGCGGTGGAATTTGAACTCATAACGTAAAGACAGACGAAATACCGCTAAGCATTTCGCCCGGCGTGCTAACGATTCTGGCAGCTCGCCTCCTTATATAATGTAAATATTATACATGGTAGATATCATCTACGTATATATGTGTGCATATATATATATATGTGTGCATATATATATATATATATATATATATATATATATGTCTTCAAAAGTGTATATCGATATGTATGCATATAGATATACATATATGTGTGCGCATATGTGTTTTATATGTATATATGTATGTTTGCATGTGTGTGTGTGTATGTACGTATGCATGTGTGTATGTATGTTTATATGAATGTATATGTATATATGCATTGAATAAACTTATTAATTGAATAAATATATCAACAATATAAATATTTTAATTAATTAATCACTTCGGCAGATTTCTAGAGATCAGACACAATGCCGGAAACAAGCCGTACAAAATGCGCGCAGAAACACACACACACACAGACAGCCAGACAAACATACATACATACATACATACAGACAGACAGACAGACACACACACACACACACACACACACTCTCTCTCTCTCTCTCTCTCTCTCTCACACACACACACACACACACATACACACAAGCACACACAAATCAGATTGTTTCCTCTTCTGATGTTTACAGCAATGTGGGTCTTCCATAGTAAAACTGATATTGAGGTCAAATGTCAAACCTACCTGTAAGTTATGTCTGGAATTGATTATTGATTTTTGATTATTTTTTATTTATTTATTCACTTATTTATTTATTTTATTATTTAGCTTTATTTCCGATTTTCACGTTTCTTAGAATATCGGCAGAAAAACTTCGCACACAACGATGTGTACACAAACGCATGCGTATCCAAATATACATGCATATATATATATATATATATATATATATATATATATATATATATATATATATATATATATATATATATACACATACGTACAGCTCGAAACGTCAAAGACTTTCTCTATTCCCGAGCGTTAAACTAATACCATCCATTTGTTGTTTACACCACCTGTATTCGTCTGTTGTTATTTTTCGTAAATCCTCCCATATATATATATATATATATATATATATATATATATATATATATATATATATATATATATATATATATATATATATATATATATATATATATATATATATGTATGTGTGTGTGTGTGTGTGTGCAAGTATGTATTATATAGATAGATATAAATGTAGATATATTGTAGAGATCTCTTTTACTAGAGCAGCGACTGTTCCCGTTTCGTTCACTTCAGATAATGTTGAAATGTACTCGAAGAGAGGAAGTTCTTCCTCTGAAGAAGGAGCTGGTGTCCAACAACGATACGAAGCTCCATCTTTAGAACGCAGATAGCAAAGACAACGTGACATTTTGAACTTCAGGAAAGTCTTGCATATTTTAACTGTTCCGCTTACAGATTGTATTCGAAGCAGTTGTCCCTAGTTACCCCCATAGTTATCAGGTTCATTTGCTTAATAATAGACACAGGGTCCTAAAGGCAGAAAAGTCGCTTCTGATTATCTCGAGGGTGAAAGCAATACTGGAAAGTAGATCTTCTTCTTCTTCTTCTTCTTCTTCTTCTTCTTCTTCTTCTTCTTCTTCTTCTTCTTCTTCTTCTTCTTCTTCTTCTTCTTCTTCTTCTTCTTCTTCCAATAATAATAATAATAATTGTTGTTGTTGTTGCTGTTGTTGTTGTTGTTGTTGTTGTTGTCGTCGCGGCTGCAACAAGTTTGTGTATTTGTTTTCTTTCTTCTTTTTGTTGTTGTTGTTGTTGTTGTTTAGTTCTTTAACAATGTCGAATTATCAAGGTTTCTATGCTACGTGACATGTTATTTTGGATTTCAAGCCAAAACTGACCAACGATCGATATGCAAAAGTATATGGGTGCGTGCGTGCGCATGTTTGTGTCTATTTGTGTGTGTGTGTGTGTGTGTGTGTGTGTGTATGTGTATGTTTGTGTGTGTGTGTGTGTGTGTGTGTATCCTTTTTCTTTATCTCTAATCTAATGCTTCTTTTTGCTTGTATAAATTAACTGCTAACAGGATTGCTCTGATTGGTAGAACGCTTTGTAAACACTGCTACCACCACCACCACCAACAACAACAACAAAAACACCACCACCACCAACAACAACAACACCAACAGCAACAACACCAACAGCAACAGCAACGACAACAACAACAACAAAAACGATATCAGAAACATCAGTAGTGAAACAAAATGCAAACCCAAACTGAACAAGCAAAAATATCTGATCACTACGTAGGTTTAATTTACTGGGTTGCATTTTAAAGGAGATGATCGACGGTCTTAGGTTCAATTCCAGCATGAGGTACCGGTTGAAAAATTTTAAGGAAGAGCTCGATAGAAGAACTTTGAGGATGATTTCCATCATCAGCACAAGACAATAAATTTTGGGGATGGTGTATTGTTCCTTTCCCCCCTCACCGATTAAACGAAATACCAGTGAAATACTGGGGTCGATTAAAGGAAATAGCAAATACCGAGACTGACTTAAGCAACAAACCCATGCAAACCGATGGCGACTTTATTTTCCCATTCCATCCTCCCAGGAACGATGAAACGAAATCCTAAAGCTGGCATCTGTTGGTAAGGGTTAGTAGGCTAAATCGATTCCCATATTTGTTATTTCGTTTCATAGATCCTAAAAGGACGAAAAGCAAAGTTGGCATCGGCAGGTTTTGAACTCAGGACGTAAAGATTTGGAAGGTGTTGTATTATGAAGGTGAGCTGGTCGATTGGTTAGCACTCCACTCTTCTCAACTCTTGGTGGCCTTTTCCGTTTCTCTCAAGTTGGATTCCTGCTTTTTTTTTTATCTCTGCCTCTGTACCCTGTCTCCCTTGTGAATTCTGAGCCAGGGCCTGACGTGTAATGAAAGAAGTTGGTTTCCTCTCGGATTTGGCTGCATTGTGTCGTATGCTTCCTCGAAGAAAGGTCTTAACCTTCCAAGTTTTGTTTGTTTTGAAATGTCATCGATGTCTTATGTAAACTTTGCTATTTTTCTAGGTAGGGTTGTCGACCCTAAGCAAAACCCATTTTCAACTGGAAAGAGGTGACCCGTATTAATCTGTCCTTTGATCTGTGCAGCGTAGAAGACCCACCAGGAGCTTGCGTTCTACTGGTATCATTCTCAGGGTCATTGAGTCATGCAAACCACCACATCACCACAAAGACTGGTCCTTGTAGAGGGCCTTTCATCATACGTCTCAGTAATTAGGAATTGTACAGTTCTGACCAACAATAACAACTCGTGCCTTATTTCAAGTGGCGCCGAGAAAAAATGGTAACTAAGATCCTAAAGGGACGTAGTTAAATGCATCAACGTACTTAACCTGTTGCTTTAGTGATTCTGCTGGCCGTCATCATTAAAAAGGCATTTTATTATTCTGTCAAGAAGTAGAGTCCGTTGCTGTTGTCCTTGGGGGTTGCTTGGCTCCAGGCCAATCCTGATCAAGTAAACATGATCAAAGACAATTAAACCGTGAGCATTCCGTCTTTTTCAATTTTCAAGTATATTTATCTAGCAATAATGTGAGGGTTATTTAAGACAATAAACAGTGATTTGAGACAGATTTGACTACTATTATTTATCGTAGATCAAGAAAACTTATAGAAGATACTCTTTCTGGCTTCCCTAATGACGTTTTTTCAAGTAAATAATAAAATTAATTATATTTATGTACTAAATGCATAGTCCGTTTACTACAATATATAGTGCATGTTTGGCCAACACAGTCAATACATCGGGAAATAGTTTGAAGGATTTATGGTGACATAGAAGAAGCATAAAAATGATTTTTATGCTTGCCGAGAAAGCAATAAATTATAGCAGCCGCTTGCATACGTTAAGTGAATATTATAGAGGTTATTAATAAGCGGATGTATTTTTTATTGTAAGAAAGAAATTGTAATAGAAAACAAACGCAAATAATTATACAAAACAAAAGTATTTTTTAATGACATATTTCACAAATAAAAAGCGTTTTATTCTCCATAGATACACAAATATATATACGCACCTAGTGCCAGCTTACATCTACAAACATATACATCTGTGCATGTGCGTGTCTTAACACACACACACACACACACGTAGAAATGCATATATATATATATATATATATATATATACAATATGTTATATATATATTGTATGTATACATTGATTTATGTATACACACATCCACAAATACTGCATATGTACACTCACAATATGGCGCACGTTTGCAAATGTCTATATCTGTGCAGATTTCAACACAACTACCAATTGTAGATACAAAAGCATATGCGTACATACACGTATATGTATATGAATATTTATATGTACGTATATATATATATATATATATATATATATATATATATATATATATATATATATAAAATATGTATATATATATATGTGTGTATATGTATGTGTATACACACATATACAGACACACAGGCATTATATTACAGGGAAATAAAATAAATATGTTACACTACTAAATGTTATTGAGTGGATCGTCAGTTTAATGTTGGATATGTATGTATGTATATATATATGTATGTATATATATATATATGTATATATATATATGTGTGTGTATGCATATATATATATATATATATATATATATATATATATATATATATATATATATATATATATATATATATATATATATATATATATATACATATATAGTTATACATGTATGCTGTTAGAATCGGTAGCACGCTGGGCGAAATGCATAGCGGTATTTCCTCTGCAGCTACGTTCTTAGTTCAAATTCCGCTGGGGATGACTTCGCCTTTTATCCTTCCGGCGGTCGATAAAATAAGTAACAGCTGAGCATTGGGTTGAATGTCATCGGCTATCCCCTTCCCCACAAATTTTCAGGCCTTGATCCTATTGTAGAAAGGAATATTCCTCAGACATGCCTTCTGCATGTTACAGTGTGGCAAAGCTGGACTTTGTTGTTACAAGCGCTGTCCATCAGACACGCTTCTCT
>NC_142950.1:2698554-2708554 GCF_046866305.1 Octopus bimaculoides
CAATCTCTATCACTGTTGCTCTCATTTGCACACTCTGTTTGTCTTCTTTCTTCCCATTCTCTTTCATTCACTCACATCCTCCATCTTGTCTCTCTGTCTCTGTCTGTCTGTCTGTTTCTCTCTCTCTCTCTCTCTCTCTCTCTCTCTCTCTCTCAATCACTACACCATCTTTCTCCCAATCACGATCTTTCTGCTTTCGCCCTTTCCACCCTCGATTTCCACCCTCCTCCCCTCACAACCGGTAATCTCTCCTCCCATCCTCTGATTCGTCCTCTACCCATCCACCCTCTCTCTTACCCATTCAATTCTCTCATCTCCTCTCATTCATCTCTTTTCTTCTACCCTGCCTATCTACCCTGCCTATCTATCATCCACCTTCCCAATCTTTCAGTTTTTCCATCTAACATCTTCTCCATCCGCTCTCCCCATCTCTACTCCCAATCTACCCGTATTCCACCCCGTTATCCATTATCTCAAATAACTCTATCTTGCATACAAAGATGGATAATGCAATCATAACATTCTGACTTTTCCGACTTTCATAAATCAGTTTTAGTTGTATGTATGTATGTATGTATGTATGTTGTGAAGGCACGTGGCTTAGTGGTTAGGGTGTTTGGCTCAAAATCGTAAGGTTGTGAGTTCGATTCCTGGCAGCGCACTGTGTCCTCGAGCAAGACACTTTATTTCACGTTGCCCCAGTCCACTCAGCTGGCAAAAATGAGTTGTACCTGTATTTCAAAGGACCAGACTTGTCCCATTCTGTGTCAAGCTGAATCTCCTCGAGAACTACGTTAACGGTACATGTGTCTGTGGAGTACTCATTTGCCAAAATATGTATATAATACAAACTTACAAATACACACATGCACGCACACACGTGCTCATATGTACAAGCATATATACGTACATACACTGGGTAAAAGAAAATACAGGAGGATCAGTTAATTATGATTTTATTCAACATATTCCCTTCTCAAATTCGCACACTTATTGCAGAGGTCCTTCAGTTTTTCTCAGCCTTGTAAAAGACGCCAGAAGCTTGGGCCTCCAGCCAGACCTTTAGCGACGCCCTCAGAGCCAGGAACTTTTCCTGGTGTATACACACACACACACACACACACACACACACACACACACACACACACACACACACACACACGCATATATATATGTATATATATATATATATATACAGATATGCTTTTATGTGTTATGCGTAAATACATTACTCAATATCTCCATATGTGCTAGAATTTGAGTGCGTGATAGATTGACTTTGATGCTACAAAATAAGCACTCAAACACGTGCTCACACACACACACACACACACACACACTCACACACACATACACACTCACGACCCATATACACGCACATACATACATGCATACATACACACATACATTAAACACACACCTCCCCGCAAAATCCTACTAGATTTCAATGAACAAAAACGACTTACAAAACTACTGCTTTTTTCTCACACTCACTCCTTCCCGTTTATTTCAGCATTATTAAATATAATATTACCATTACCATTATCCTTATTATTATTATTATTATTATTATTATTATTATTATTATTATTATTATTATTATTATTATTATTATTATTATTATTATTATCATCGTCATCGTTATCCGGCTTCCTTGATATTTCAACCACTCAAAGCTAGCCAGAGGCAACTGTCTGCTTCAGATGCAAACTGCTAATTTATAGGTTTTCACTGAAGCTCCTTCATCAGGAATCCGTTTATACTTAGCAATGCTGTTACTAGACACGCACGCACGCATACACATACACATATATATGTATGCATTTCCTCGTATTTATGAAGCAGAAGGTTTTGATTTTATAGATCAGAATGCTCTGATCTCTTAATCTCTTCATGTTCTCTCTTCGTGAGATATTTCATGACTATTCCTTCCTGCTAAATTTATTGATTTTGATTTACTTGTTCCCTGCCGAGTTTTCTTAAATAAACTGTTCACACTTGAATACGACATCCATACGATGACTATATATATATATATATATATATATATATATATATATATATATATATATATATATATATATATATATATATATATATATATATATATATATATATATATATTTATGTATTCCGTGTTTTTCTCCTTGTCTCCGTATTCTTTATGTTGAAGAGCGTAGCTCGAAACGTCAAAGACTTTCCGTATTCCCGAGCGTCATACTAATACATCCTTTTGTTATTTACATCACCTGTCCTCGTCTGTTGTTGTTTTTTCGTATATTCTCCCATACATATATATATATATATATGTGTACTTACATACATATATATATATATATATATATATATATATATATATATATATATATATATAGGTAAAAAAAAACTCCGAATGGCCCGTCCTTGTTTCTCTTGTATCGTCTATCTGGATGCTTTGTTGTCCCTTTTTTGTATCACCTAACTGTCTGGATGTTTTGCATTCTTGTTCCATTTTGTATTATGTATATATATATATATATATATATATATATATATATATATATATATTAGGTTGGTGCATAATTATTGCGGTTTTTTTTTTTTCAATAAATTTTATTCAACAAAATATTCAAAGAAAACGCCAATTTAAACAAAACGCCGAGCAGAAATTGAAGTAGATGGTGAATATGCTTCGATATAATCATTTAAAGATGTTTTTGTTAAAAGTTGGTATTGTTTTTGTTGAATCAAATTTATTGCAAAAAAAAAAAGCCGCAAGAATTATGCACCAACCTAATACACACACATACACACACACACACACACACACATATATGCAATAACGTAAAACATACATGCATATACACACGTACACATACATACATGTGTATATCAATGTACATTTACACATTGGTATTTCTGTCTGTTACTCATTTTCAGCGAAAATCTTAGCGATGTTGTGTTGTTAAACGTGGTGAAGTCTATAACAGAACAAAGATTAAAGATTGCTAAATTTTATTTTGAAAACAGCCTGACTTTTATTCCACCTTGTTTGTCGAATAAATCATTAGAAAATGTGTGAAACTTTCATCTTTTCAATTGTAATCTGCCAAACGTGTGATATATTCATCTATTCATGCACACAAACATGACATTTTCATAGCTTAAGCAGACGTAAGCAAGGACGGTAGCTGTTGTTAAACGGTGCATCAATGTTGATTAATATTTGTACGCTTTTAAAATGGTTTCTCCGTCTCCCATCCAAAATCTATTATGTGGGAAATAGAATATTTTAGGCAGTTTTAACTGCGCTTTCTTTTGTAAATAATGAAGTGTCTGCAAGAGCTTACTTATTCATATCGTTTGTACAAAATTGAAAGCAGTCTGTAATAGAATGTGATATTCCAGAATGAGATAGAGACAGAATGTTCTGGATCTATCACTATGGACGGAAATGTGTTCTATAATGGACCAATTGATTTTATAATTGGAATTATCATTTGTTAATTTCCAGATATATTTGTAGAGTAATGTGGTGAGTTGCTGTTCTGAGTGTCTGAACGCACACATAAGATGCGCGACACCTTGTTTAAGGGGATTTTCAGTAAGTTCTACTCAGTTTCTTGTTTCAATGTTATGTGCAAGGAAGACATTAATCCTGATAACTGACACCTTAGGAAGGGACATATCATTAATAGGGCAGGTATAAGAAGTGCTGTAATTACATAAAAAAAGATTTTTTATGTTCATCTCTAATCATGAGAAGATATAGAGGAGGAGCATCATAGCCATGTGTTGAGATGAATTCTTTAGGGTTTGGATAATTCACCTTTGGAGGCATGGGTGTTTCGTTCAATATCTTTAAATAAACCTTATTCAGGGACCTTTTGAGCGGGATGGGCTACTTGACCCGATGAAAATTCTAACTGGGTTCCACGAGTAACGCCATGCGCTGTTTATCTCGATATCAGATGACGATGTCACGCACATATGGTTGTGATGCATGTACCTGGTGTATCCTTTTCAGACGGGTGGTCATGATGGGTATACTGGGCTTCGTATATTCTACCCCAGTGTCAATTTGATGGCATGCACTGTCTCTCACACAATACTACTACTATTACTACTGATAATAATAATAATAATAATAATAATAATAATAATAATAATAATAATAATAATAATAATAATAGTAAAGTGGTAGTAGTACCAATAATTGTCGGAATTGAAACCGCGATCGTATGAACAACATCCTAACCATTAGGCCAAGCACCATCCCTAATGGCTAATATTAGTAACTTAATAATTTAACAAAAACGCGCCGCCGCAACAATGTCCATTCTTAGCTGATATATCGATATACTGATTGACTTTTACGCACTACCCGTTTCATCGTGGCTATAGCATTAAGTTTCGCTGTCTTCGAGAAAGCCTTCGCTTTTATTCAAGGTCAGAAAAAGATAACTGAGATAGATTAATGAGATCGAAGTTATGTTAAACCCACGTTCCCCTGCGTTCCTGCTTTGCTGAAACGGATCGATAAGATTTAATTTACTAACATCTGTCGGATGAAAAAAAAAATTGAATCCGTTGATATGAGAAGATTCGGTTTAGAAGGGTTGTAGAAGAAAACCCAATACTTTTAGTGAGATAAAGATCTGTATTCGGGTGGGCAAGGTTATAACATTTCACCCGAATCATATCCATTATTACAGTACTTGGAATTAACTTTCTGTCGAAAAGAAGTTTGGTTGTGGCATTGAGAACAGAATGATGTTAGGCAGTAGTTGGTAGGTGGTAGGTGTTAGCGGTTAAGGTAGTGGTGATCGTAATGACAAAAATGATAACGATGCCTATTGTTGTTGTTACTGAAACCAACTTTAACATTTTATGACTTTTATAGAGTGGGGAAGTAAGCGTGCATAATATCGTTTCGAGGCCTCCAAGGCTGAAGGTGGAAAAAAATTCTTTAACCGGAGATCTATCATAAAATTCTAGCAAAAGAATGGATTCTGTTAAAGTCATTCACATGCCAGGTGGTTTTGCAAAAACTGAGTGGAGTATTAAGTTTTTCATCCCAAACCGAGGACAGTCTCTTTCTTCACGCCTTCCTCACAGTTTCTATGTACCAATGGCAGAAAACATTTGTCCAAAGGTCCGTGCAGCAGAATAGAACTCAAAATAACCTAGTTGTAAAGCGAATGCCTTAACTACAGAGCCTTATCTATATCTTATTTTAAACACTTGGACATAATCATTCTGTTTTTCCACAGCGACAGTGCACCCAGGCACTGACCTTCAGATGGTAAATGAATAATAAGCAAAGAAAAATTTGCAATATAAGGAGTTATCACGCAAGCATTCAACATGTGATGGCAAACTGAAGATTCAATTTGATGACACGGCAAGAGAGACTATTTCCACCAATAAAAGTTTCCACACACACACACACACACACACACACACACACACACACACATATATATATACACCTGTCTCCCTGTCTGTCTGTTTCTTTGTCTGTCGGTTGGTCGATTTATATGTAAGTCTGTCTGCTTGTTAGTCTGTCTGTCTGTCTCTCTGTCTGTCTATCTATCTATCTATCTATCTATCTATCTATCTATCTATCTATCTCTGTGCAATATTATATGTATTCAAGGGCATCTCTGAGTCTCTATATGTATCTAAACATTCCTACCTGTACATTTACGCGTCCATGCACGCGTGTCTGCCTGTCTTCGTGCCTGCATCCGCGTGTACATGTTTTACACCTGTTTATACGCTCGTATATTTAAGCATGATTGCAAGTCTGTGTACAGGTATGTGTGTATCTATCTCTTTATCGATGTACATCTGAGTGTGTGTGTGTGCGTGCGCTTCGTTTCTATATTTGTGTGTATGTGAATCTATATATATATGTTTGTATACTTGTGTATGTGTTTATGTGAGTATTTGAATGTGAGTGATAATCTGTGTGGAAATCTGTATTTCTCATCTTTATTTCGGATTATTTCTTTGCGTGTTTGTCAATGTAAATGGGTGTGTGTGTGTATGTGTGAGTGTGTGTGTGTGTGTATGTGTGTGTGTGTGTGTGTGTGTGTATGTGTTTGTGTGTGCGTATTCTTCCTCTTATTATTATTTATTTCCTTATTTCAGTCGTTGAGTTTCTGTGAATGCACAGGAATATTTTGTGTGCGCACGTACATCAATTTATATGCATACATAATCACATCAATCAGTACGCACGCACACACACACACACATACACACATATACATAGATTCATATATTTGTATATATGTAATATACTTATATATACACGCACATAATACATTTGTATATATGTATATGTATGTATATCCATGAATGCTTGTGTTTGTTTCTTGTTTGTTTGTTTGTTTATTTGCTTGTTTGTTTGTTTGTGTGTGTGTGCATGTGTGTGTATGAGGGTGTGTATTACTCTATATTTCAGTTTATTTAATTATTTGCTCGTTCGCGTGATTACGAATGCACAACACATGTGTGTGTGTGTTCTTATATGTGCGTGTTTTTGTCTGAGTATGTATATATACGTGTATACACACATATAAGTATGTAGCTACGCATGCATGTCTGTATGTATGTATAGTTGTGAAAGTACGTTATGGATGTGTGCGCATGTCTGTGTTTGTGCATACACACTCAGGCCCACACACATACACATATATATATGTACATACAGATATATAAATATAATATATATACACAGTTTTGTATATATACGTGTGTGCGTGCGTGTGTGTGTGTGAGTGTGTGTGCGTGTACATGTTTATCTTGTGTTTGTTAATAACTTGATATCTAAAAACTGAAGGAAATTGCTTGAAATAACAACACCAACGTTTCACCAATAACATTGTCTGATCAGGCGGAAATTGGAAATTTCTTCAATTCGATCCCAGAATAACTTTCTAAAATGAAATAAAAAGAAGAAAAAACAAAGAAACAAACCAAAAAATAAAGCAAAAAGATTATTAAAAAAAAAAAATTTAGAATTAATCCTCCCACAACAACGACATCAACAACAACATCGAAAGTAAAAGAAACAGCGGAAGCAACAAGACCGAGCTTAGGAAAAGGACGTCTACGTGATCGCCTGGCTCGCTAGATATAGCAACCAATACATCCGCAGATCTCACCCTCTTATTTTTAAACATTTACCGCTTTCGGTCTCCTGAACGGCGCACAAACGTCATGGTTTCGTTGCCAACTGCTCATTGCAAAGAGCCGATAGGTTAATGGAAGTTTCATATTCGTTTCATCTTTCTGGGAGAATTTTCATTTAGATTATAGAAAAATCTTTCTTAAAAGTAACACAATTACTAAAGAGTGTAAAGCACAAATCAGCTGAGGAAGGAGGTATAATGAAATAATCCTTTCTACTATAATGAGATAATCGTTTCTACTATAATGAGATAATCCTTTCTATTAAGGCCTGAAATTTGGGGAAAGAGACTAGTCGATTATATCGACCCCAGTGTTCTTAATTTATCGACCCCGAAAGGATGAAAGGCAAAGTCGACCTCGACGGAATTTGAACTCAGAACATAAAGGACAAAATACCGCACAGCATTTTGCCCCGGCGTGCTAACCATCCTGCCAGCTCGCTGCGGTATAATGAGATAATGAGACCTCCCCACATAACTGCCGACGTAACGTAAGCGATTTTTCGTTTGTGACATTGTAGTTAGTTTTCAATATCTTTTTATTAGCAACAGTTATTCTGCCTGGCGAACTTACGCTGATTCAGCTCCTTCGCCGACATCTGTGATTTGCAGAGATGTGCGTCGCATATTCTCTACCGTGATGTCCGCTGTTGTACAGCAGAAATCAGGCAGTAATATGCGACGTTCATTTTGATATCCCTTCATCTAAGGATATTATTACCCGGATGACAGTCTAGTCAATCATTACTCGTTGACATGAATCTGCTCCTACCAGCTAGGAAGACATTCCAACGATATTCGGTTTCCCATTCGCATTACGGTCGAGTTAAACACAGGGCAATTTGTTTTTGATACGTTTAAAAACAAAGAAAACGCCTCTTTTATGTCAACAAATCATGCCATTGGCCAATTTGAGCTAATTCCCTTAGCCAAATTTATGCCTGAATGAGTTCTCTTTTGCTTTATGTAAAAAAAAAACTGTCCACGAATCAGCAGGTATGGTTATATTATAATATGCTAATGAGGTCTAATGGGCGGAAATATATCCATAGTTGTCTTTTAGTCGTACATAAAGTTGAGAAAGTTATTGTTCTCCCCTGAATCATGTAAATTAACTCGATTAATTTATTCTTAATTTATTCAAATTTATTCTAGTTTATTGTCCTCCTTCTCTTTGAGAGTCGCAGGCAATTGCTCTTAGATTTATTTTTTTGTCTTCTTTCTCCAATTCAGATGGAAATTACCATAAATTAAAAATGTATTGTTAATGGCATTAAGTACATCGTTCTTTTGAAAAAATAACATTGATTCTTTGCAGAGGAACAATTCACAGCTTGAAAACAACAAGTCTAGTTTATATTACTGCTATTGTTTTTGATGATCTTGTTGTTGTTATTATCCGATCGAACAAGTTCCCGATCATCCCGTGCTTTACTTTGGAGTAGTGATTCTCAGCCATTTTTTTTGCCTATAAACCCCTTTGATTCGTATACAACTCAGATGGACCCTATCCCCCATCCCCCACCATTGCCATAGCATATTTTTTAAAAAGAATTGCATTATATATTTATATTCAAATATTATTATTCCTTTATGGACTGGTTGGAGCAGGAGGATACACGTGGATGGAAAGGGTCGCTGGAGAGGCCACAGATGTGTGACGAAAGATTTCCAGGCAATGGGTGTAAGACAAAATAAGAACAATAATAAACGAGTGAATAAATGCTGCGAGCTGGCAGAATCGGTAGCATGCCGAGCGAAATGCTTGGCGGTATTTCGTCTGTCTTTACGTTTTGAGTTCATATTCCGCCGATGTCGACTTTGCCTTTCATCCTTTCAGGTTCGATAAATTAAGTATCACTTGCGTACTGGGGTCGAACTAATCGACTGGCCCCCTCCTCAAAAATTTCGAGCCTTTTGCCTAGAGTAGAAAAGGATAAACGAGTGAAGAACGAATACGTAGTGCATGTGTTTATTTGACAAAAAAAAAAAAAAAAAAAAAAATCCCGAAATATAACAATATTCTTTTATTCTTTTATTAGCCGCATAGTTTCATGACAAGTTTGTCGGCAGCCGATTTGGCAAACCTTCTATCGAATTTGCTACATGGAAGTGTTCGACGGAGCACAACATGACGGTAGATAGAAGTAAAAAAAAAAACTGTCGAAATAGTGGTACAGGATGCCATCGTACATTCACGTACTGAAAGCAGACACCAAGGATGCAATGTTAGAGTTACAGGAGATTCGAAGGCTGAAGAACTGCGATGATAGAACTTGCAGACTTATTTCTTCACACAAATAAAATTCACAAACGAATAGCCTCGAGTTTGATGAAGGTCCCTTGAAAATATTCCCTCAAAACGAGGAAACGCAAAATGAATGAGTGAATCAGTGAGTGAGAGAGAAAGAGTGTGAGTGTTTGTGTCAGAAGGAGAGGAAGAGAGGGAGAGATATAGCGAAAAATGGACAGAGAGAGACACACGGACAGAGCAAAAGTGAGATGTACCATAAAAATGTTGTCACTTATTCCACTGTACATAGTCCATCTAGCCGTAACAAGAGACCAAGGGGATGTGAAAATGATTGTTGCTATAAAGATCGTTGGGAATATGGTACAACAAAGGCTATGTGTTTCCACAGATTTCGACAGACTCTACTGATTGATCTAAACACACATACACACAAACACACACACACTCACACATACGCACACATGAACAGTGATATACACAAAATTATGGTTTAGAATAGACGAAACCTGTGATAAACAGAGAAAAAAACCTCCCAAACTAATACGTATTCCCTGGGGCAGGCTAG
>NC_142950.1:2718554-2721054 GCF_046866305.1 Octopus bimaculoides
ATATATAAGATAGATAGATAAACAGATAGATAGCTAGTTAGATAGGTAGACAAAGGGAGAGAGAAAGTGAGTCAAAGAGAAAGAGAGAGAAAGAGAAGAAAAGAGTGAATGAGAGAGCATTGTGTTCAGGTAGAAACGTCTTTTAAAGTCTCTTCAGACATATTAAAACGTCTAACATCGTCTTTTAAATTTTAAATTTTATTTCAAACGAATTTCTAATGAAACGTCGTTGATGTGGAATTGTTAAGTAGGAGAGAGGACACGGTTTTGTCATTTTTGATTTTATGACAGACATAAAAATGTCAGGCGTAATAGCAATATCAGCATTAAATGCATCCAAAATTAGATAAGACAGAACTTACCATAGTAAGGTAACAGGCGTGAAAGGGATTTTGTCATGATGAGAGTATAAGGGAGAACGTCTCCAGCCCGGGGCTGAACAAATATTGCAATGTACTTTGTGCAATAATTACATCTGTTTCGAGAGACCGATAGAATAAGTACCAGTGTTAAAAAAAGTAGAAGTCCAAGGGTCGATTTGTTCGACTAAGAAATACTTGAATGCGGTGCCCCAGCATGGCCGCACTCAAAAATGACACACAATTAAAAAATAAACGCCTATTGATTTTTCTAACCATGTCTTATCACTACAAGGAAAATTCATTAGGCACATTGTTGTTGATGTTGCTGATGCAAACGATCTTTAGTGGCAAGTCCTTAAGACTTCCATAAGATAGAGAAATAGATAGATAGATAGATAGATGGATAGATAAATAAATAGACAAAGAAAAATAGACAGATAGATAGAGAGATAGATAGATAGACGGACAGACAGCCAGCCAAGCAAACAAAAATAGATAAATGGGTAGATAGACAGACAGACAAATAGATAGATACATGGATGGATGGATAAATGGATAACTAGCTAAATAAATGAATTAATAAAGAGACAGATGGACTGACAGACAGAAAAATATATAGATAAAGAGCTAGATAGATAGATAAATAGATAGATAGATAGATGGATAAATAGACAGAGAGAGAGAGAGGGAGAGAGAGAGAGAGAGAGAGAGAGAGAGAGAGAGAGAGAGAGAGAGAGAGAGAGAAAGAGAGAGAGATAGATAGATAGAGAGAGAGAGAGAGAGAGAGAGAGAGAGAGAGAGAGAAAGAGAGAGAGAGAGAGAGATTGATGGTCGCTCAGATTGGAGTCGAAGTAAAAATGTTTACAAATCGTGTCTGAAATAACAGATTTGACTAATCTTTCTGATAAACAAACATAGACAAACTACGAGGTGCACGCATTACATGTTAGAAAGCGCAGCCAAATTTCTCTTACTTCACAAACAACCGGAAACATACTTTTAAAAAGGAAATGACTTTTAGATGAATACTTTAATGAATCTAACATTATTAAATTCATTAAAACAAGATTTTAAAAACTAGAATATTGGAATATTTTGATTATACCAAACACAGCTGCTCATATGGTACCTGTGAATCCATTCCATGTGTATATGAGTGTCTTTATACACCAGAAAGGGATGAGAGGCCCTTTCCGAGCCTCAGGAATTCCGTGGTGCGTATTCTCCCCGACTCGACGGGACGTCGGTCCGTCGGTCCGTCGCAAGATTACTTAATTTTACCAGTTGAGAGGTCTGAACCCGGAACTCTGGATGGGAAGCAAACTTCTTACCACAGAGCCACATATGTGTGCGTATGTAGCTATGCTTTTGTTTGTCTCAAATCACCTCTTGACAAGCGCTGTTGGTTTGTTTACGTCCTCGTAGAGTAGCGGTTCGGCAAAAGTGACCGATAGAGTAAGTACCAGATTGATAGATAGATAGATAGACAGAGAGCTAAATAAATAGATAGATAGATAGATAGATAGATGGAGAGATAAAGAGATAGATAGATAAGTACTGGGGGTGCAATTTTTCAACTAGCATGACCACAGTTCAACAGCTCAAACAATTACATAACGCAAAAATTAAAAAAAAGGCACAGATTCTACAAGGTGAGATTTGATCTCGCCACAACCTGAACTCTGGGTATAAAACGTTTATATTCCCTTTATCACTTCTAGTTTTGAACAATGCAACGTGTCACCTAATAATAATAATAATAATAATAATAATAATTTTTAAAATGGTAGCAAAACAGCCTCCTCCCCTCCAACCAAATAACTGAAGAGAAAACTACAGCACAAACCCTCGTGCCGCGCCAGCACCCCATAAAACACTCTAAAACGCTGATCAAAGACGCACAGAACAGCGGGAACGAGGGCGGGGTGTGTGCCGGTGGAGCGGAGGGGCGTTGCGGAGAAAAATGCCTGAAGTCAGCTTAAAAGTAAATTTAAAATTTTGCTCTTCTGTTTACTCTTTTTCATGATCTACTTCTCCTCCTACTCGTCCTCTTTCCATGATACGCCTCCTCCATTTCCCTTCTCTCCAACTTCTTCTTTTCACCTCCTCCCCCTTCTTCTCCTTAATGTATATATATA
>NC_142950.1:2726054-2728554 GCF_046866305.1 Octopus bimaculoides
CTTTTAACTTTGTATCCATGACCTGGGTGTCGTTCATATGCAAAATTGAATATGCAAATCGACTTCAGGCAAAGTCGATTTGCATATTCAGATGCTGATCTTCTGACCTCCTTTTGAGTATAACGCCTGAAAGTAGTTTTCTCTCAACGTCCACCTCCTCATTCATCCTATCAACCTAACAACCTCATAAATTTTAGAAACTCTCCAACGCTTGACCTCTGTCCACTTACCTACATCGTGCCTTTGGTTTTCTTCTTTTTCTTCATTTTTATATTTGTGTAACATTTTTCGTCTAATATTTATATTTTCGCAGTTCTGTGTCTGGGTTATAAATATTACATTTCCACAAATTCTCTAACTCCTCCCATCCTTGCCACTTTTATTCTTTGCCATCGGCATCTACTTCCATGCCCACCATCCCGATACATACAGCAACTACTCACTGAGACGTTGGTAGACAGGTTGCTCTCATATAATTTTTCTATATGTTTGTGTTAGTGTTTTTTTTACACAGTTTTATGTTTGCTTTTCGTTTTGGCTTCATGCATTTTATGTATTTGCTTTCAGTCGTCGTCGCCATCGTCACCATCATCTTCATCGACATTACTACTATTTCCTCCTTCCTATAATCCGACGAGTTGGCAGAAACGTTAGCACGCCGGGCGAAATGGTTTGCGGTATTTCGTTCTGAGTTCAAATTCTACCGAGGTTGACTTTGCCTTTAGTCTTTCGGCGACGATAAATCAAATACCAGTTGAACATTGGGGTTGATGCAATCGAGTAATTCTGTTCGTGAGGTTAGCTGCAATATGTTACCACAAACTCAATTCATTATGTCGCCACTAGTTCCATGCAGTAATGACTGCAACACATGCAGTGTTACAACACAAACTCGAATATGCAGATATGCAAATTATTTGTTGCGTCATTTCACTTACCTTTCTAATAAACAATCCACACACAAAAAAACATTAATTGCTGATTACAATACAAACTAATCAAGAAGAATAGGTTTGACAAACGAAAGTTTTACATTAAAATGCGTAAAAAACAGAGGGGCTTTCCCTATACTTAAAACACTCTGAATTTCTTGATATGGCTGAAGAGTAGTATAAGATGTTCTCACATGTTAGCAGAATAGAACCCGACCTGAGGTCATAATGATGTCATATGATCGAAGCGTGTCCCGAATTGAACTTGGTCGTTCAGATGGAAGGGAATCTACAGGAGAAAAATTTCTCCATCAAAGCGAGCCAATCCAGCGTCGGCATATCAGAAAAAGAGCTCCTTCTTGCGAGAAGAGTTCCTTTTTAATTCATACAACATGCAATGTCTGTAATGGGTCTGATCTCAACTCACTTTAAAGGGGTAAAATCGATTTTGCTCATAAAACCTTTCGGTTGGACTTCTTTTAGGAATCACTGGTGTAGTGGTGGAGTAATAAGCTAATCTATAATCTATTCTGCAAGCGCAGTGTTCGAACGCCATATTTTTTTCTCTACTTTAAATATACATCATAAATATTCTATTAAATACATCCAGAATATCTGTGTGTTTGTTCTAGTCACGAGTTCGGTCTTCTCTAATGAAATATCAATGTCAATTGGAAAGTAATTAGCCAAGAAACACGAAATGAAGAAAAAAAGTTAATTAGAAACGAAGATTAAAAACGAGACCTGAAAGTAGTTTTCTCTCAACGTCCACCTCCTCATTCATCCTATCAACCTAACAACCTCATAAATTTTAGAAACTCTCCAACGCTTGACCTCTGTCCACTTACCTACATCGTGCCTTTGGTTTTCTTCTTTTTCTTCATTTTTATATTTGTGTAACATTTTTCGTCTAATATTTATATTTTCGCAGTTCTGTGTCTGGGTTATAAATATTACATTTCCACAAATTCTCTAACTCCTCCCATCCTTGCCACTTTTATTCTTTGCCATCGGCATCTACTTCCATGCCCACCATCCCGATACATACAGCAACTACTCACTGAGACGTTGGTAGACAGGTTGCTCTCATATAATTTTTCTATATGTTTGTGTTAGTGTTTTTTTTACACAGTTTTATGTTTGCTTTTCGTTTTGGCTTCATGCATTTTATGTATTTGCTTTCAGTCGTCGTCGCCATCGTCACCATCATCTTCATCGACATTACTACTATTTCCTCCTTCCTATAATCCGACGAGTTGGCAGAAACGTTAGCACGCCGGGCGAAATGGTTTGCGGTATTTCGTTCTGAGTTCAAATTCTACCGAGGTTGACTTTGCCTTTAGTCTTTCGGCGACGATAAATCAAATACCAGTTGAACATTGGGGTTGATGCAATCGATTAATCCCCTCCGCAAAAATATCCCCCAAAATTCAAATGTGGCGTCCCGGGAATTCAAATGTGTCTGTGACTATATTTAGCTGTTAGTCAATCTGCGAATTCTTCCCATTGGTAATTCTGTGTACTCTTCGCTGGATGGTAGGAGTTGTCTGGAGTATATATTATTATCA
>NC_142950.1:2733554-2741054 GCF_046866305.1 Octopus bimaculoides
ACGTTCTTCTGATAAATAGCTAACGTCCGAAACGTCAAGACATTTTAATCTTCCATTAATGCATTAAGTTTATATTTTATTTCTCAAACTACATTAGTTGTACGCTGTTTTTTTAATTTTTCATTTTACCTAAACATACATACATACATACATACATACATACATACATACATACATACATACATTCATACATACATACATACATATATACATACATCGATATGCATACATATTTATAAATATATATGCTTATCTACATCTGTCTACCTATCTATACGTCTGTCTGTCAATCTATCTATCTCTCTATCTGTCTGTCTGTCTTTCTTTCTTTCTCTCTCTCTCTCTCTCTCCCTCTCTCTCTCTCTCTCTCTCTCTCTCTCTCTCTCTCTATCTATCTACGGATGCAAAAACACAAACAAGCAAACAAACAACAACCCATTATAATTTTACTCATTTTTTTGCAAATGACATTCGAAATGTTATAGATTTCACTGCTTTTATGAAAAATATCATCACCTTTTTATTTATCTTTTTATCTGTAGCCTAATCTTTTCTAGATACACTGTATTTCTCTTCTACAACAACCACAACAAAAACAACAACATCTATGAGCGAACATGTACGAAAGTATACATACATACATGCATACATACATAAGAACATACATACATATGCACACACACATACATATACACACACATATGTACATATGTACATATATATATATATATATATATATATATATATATATATATATATATGTATGTATGTATATATTCTAATTGAAAACCATATACGTCAATACTTTTTTTCCACTTAGTTTTGGAACAGTTTCCATATTTTGTTGTTCTTGCTTCAATATTTTGGCAATTTATTCTTTTCGTAAAGAACTCTTATATTTTTCAGAGCACTCTATTCTTTATTATTCAGGGAATTAAAAAAAAAATCTTTATAACATTTATTTTCCAACAATGTATTTTTCAAAAACTGATTTTCATTATATATCACATAATACAACGTAAATTGCTTTTTTCCCTCAATTTCTCTAAAACTTGAAGGAATTTATTACCTTTTGCAGGAATTAAAAAAAAACTTCTACGATGTTTAATATTGTATTCTTTACCATTCATCTACCAGGAGAAATTGTCGATAAAATAATACCAGTAATATATTGTGGCATCGATATAATCAACTACAGACATGTGCACCTTACCATCAATATTTTGGGCCGCTTAGAGCATAATAACCCACTGTCCTCGTTTGGGGACACAGTTGTATTTGGTTCATTAACTGAAATAAAGATTATCTGGACGCAAAATAGTGCTTGTATTTATTTAATCATTGTATTTGGTTTATTTACTGCAGTAAACGTTAACTGGTCGCTTCTGTATGTTTGTTATCTCTATTTATGTAACTATTCTTTTGTTCTTTTACTTTTTTACTTGTTTTAGTTATTTGACTGCGGCCATGCTGGAGCGCTGCATTTAGTTGAGCAAATCGACCCTTGGACGTATTCTTTGTAAGCCTAGTACTTATTCTATCGGTTTCATTTGCCGAACCGCTAAGTTACGGAGACGTAAACACACCAGCATCGGTTGTCAAGAGATGTTGGGTGGGTGGGTGGGGGGAGAGAACAAACACAGATACACAAATATACACACACACATACATATACACATAAATATATACGTCGAGCTTCTTTCAGTTTCCGTCGACCAAATCCACTCACAAGGCTTACAAAGAATAAGTCCTGGGGTCGATGTGTTCCACTAAAGGCGATGCTCTAGTATGGCCGCAGTCAAATGAATGAAACGAGTAAAAGAAGAAAAGAAGAAAGGAACGTACCTAATCTAAGACGCTGCCATAGTTCTGCCAATCACGACCTTTGTAGTTGAATTCTCCTTCATTTTATGGACAAAGGTAAAACAGGTGAAGTTGAAGGAAAGATCTTTCCGTTTTGGTATCAAGCAGCCAGGAATATTGCTTTCAAATTTTGGCTCAAACCCAGCAGTTTCTGGGGAGGCAATAAATGCATTACATCGATACTGGTACTTCAGTGGTACTTCATTTCACTCCTCCAAAAAGATGAAAGGCAAAGGTGACCTCGGCGGAACTTGAACTCAGAACGTAAAGACAGACAAAATGCCGAAAAGCATTTTTCCTGGTGATGATAATAATGAGTATGACAATGATGATGATAATGATGATGATGATGATGATGATGATGATGATGATATTCATTCAACGACTAAGACTGTGCAGCATCATAATTTTTCAGCCCCGGCGCCCATACCAGATGATTCTCATCTGCTACGATATATTCCCCTGCTTCTCTGCATCATGCGTCCAAACGAGAGAACCTCTCATTTCATATATAGCAGTATTTGGCATTCTAGCAAGACATCTGCGTTAAGTTGGATATAACGATTACCTTTTAGTATTATTACTGCTTCTATCGCAAAAAAGAAAAAAAGAACGTTTTTATTATCCTTCTATATTTTAACAATATATTCAGTTTGAACAGAACTCTTAAATTATCCACAACATTCTTTTATTCTTAAGGAAATTATGCAAAAGAAAAAAAGAAAATTAATTGTTTTTTCGTTTTCTTGGAATAGCGTTTCTGTAAGACATACTTGCATTATTTATTAAGAATTTCAACATATATACTTTTCTCCTCTAGAAATTGTAGGAGAGGCTGCAAAAAAATTAGTTGTATGATTGAAATCCATGATTTGCAATGACGAATTCTAGTGTTCCGGAGAGAAAATGTATTTTCTAATGGAAGAACAGAACAGACAAAAGCAATGTGGGGGAAATTTGGTTTGAAAAAGGGGCACAAATGGACTATCGTATGCATGTATGTATGTATGTATGTATGTATGTATGTATCTATCTATCTATCTATCTATCTATCTATCTATCTATCTATCCATCTATCAATCTATCTATCTATCAGTCTGTCTATCTGTTTACCTATCTATCAATCACTATATGTGTGTGTGTGGTCGACTCCAGCTCATATTCAAGCATTGGGTTCGTCAGTTTCCATCCTGTCTCATCGACTGATATTTGTGTCGAAAGTGACTTTGGAGTCGAAGTCGGTAGTGAAAGAATCGTGGGCAGAACCCCGCATTTGTTTTCAACACTGTTGCTACAATTCAGGTGACTCGTGCCTGCTCGAAAACCTCGACGTCAAACGACAAAGTGAATCCGATAGCTGCTGAAGATGATGAGTTCGACTACACAATTCCTGAAAGCAATGCCCCAGCATGGCTGCAGTCTCATGACTGAAACAAGTAAAAGATAAAAGATATCACTTTACATTTACGTAGCAATAACGGCATCATCGACAGAATATTTAAACAAAGGCGGAAGCAGTACCATTCATGTTTATGACTCAATACCTCGTTTTACATTTTCTTATTAATTTCAGACAAAACATATAACATAAATTTATGAATTATAAAGACAAAATTGGCACATTATTTAATACAAATGCATTAAAGAAAAGGCCAGCCAATATTTCCTAATATTATTTCGTAATATATATTTGAGAATCAAAATCTGTTATGGTTTTATATGTGGTTGGGATGCTTTTGTAGTTCTTTCAATTCTTAAATTGAGGAAGGAAAACAGTTTAATTTCATTGAAAGTTGAATAACTTTTTAGACGAGTAATATTTTCACACACGCACGCACGCACACACACATACTCCCCCCACACTCACCCCCCACACACTCACCCCCACACACTTATTACGGGAAACAGCATTCTATAATGAATACTACAAACGTGTTTACAATTAGATGTACTGACATAATATATTCAGTATGTGTGTCTGTATGTCGGTATGTTTGTATATGTATATACTTATATATGTATATGTTCTTATATATATATATATATATATATATATATATATATATATATATTTCTATAGATATATATATATACATACATACACACGCATATATATATATATATATATATATATATATATATATATATATATATTCACGCGCATCTGTGTGCTGTTTGCTTAGTTTTCTGAAAATCAGAACTGCAGCAGGCCACTGCAATATTACATCGGTATTAGGTAAACATTAAACATAGAAGTATAAATATTAATCACAGCAGAATCTCGATATTCACATCTTATTAATTCTAACACCAAATAATTATTTCTAGCTACACTATCTTAATTATATTCAATTATAAGTCGAGCCAAGTCTAAACCTAAAGTCAATTTCAGTGAAACTTTATAAATGAATAGAAGTATTCCTTATGTACCGCAGAAACATTATTAGATTAAAATAGCAATCTGCACATCATAATGCTTTGGCCTGGCACTCGGTCGGTTAGGACGACGAGTTTTCCAGTTTGGTTCGATCAACGGGTCAGCGTGTTCATGAAATTAACGTGTAGTGGTTGAGTCCTCCACCGACATGCTTACCCTTAACGTAGTTCCCAGAGGGACTCAGCGTGACACAGAATGTAACAAGGGTAGGCTTCTTTGAATTACAAGTACAACTATTTTTTCTAGTTGAGCAGAATGTAGCAACGAGAAATAAAGTGCCTTGCTCAAGGACATAACGCTACGTTGGAAAACGAATTCTTGACCTTTTCGTTTTAGGTAGAGCCGGACTACGTCGCTGTTGATGTGGAAATTATGTAAACCAAACAATGCGCATAAGCAAACCTAAAAGTATAAAATGACGACAATTAACGCATCGCACCCTATATATATATATATTTGTGTGTGCGTGTGTGTGTGTGTGTATGTATTATAATGTAATTCTTATATCAAGTTATAAATTAAACAAAAGATGTCAATAATTGATGCTTTATGAGAGAACAGTGGACATCATCAATTGATGTTTCAAAATTTCTTCCTGGATACGGCCATCACCCATCATCGCCCAAGCGTCTAACTCATTGAATGCGCTTAAATTTAAACGGCTTTTATCGAGGGTAGAAAATTAAATCGCAAATGGAATATTTCTGCAACAATGAGCAAGAATTTTATTCTGAATTACTTCATCGTCAGATGAGGTAGATAATGATGATGGCGATGTTCCAAGTGGTACAGACGAAAGTGATGCTTCATATAGACCTGGATGTAAAAATGCACCGATTTATCTTCATTTGTAGGAAGCTGAAATAGATCTATGCTCAAATGGTTTTATTGTCTTTTTGTCTGTTTTTATAATCTGAGAGATTTAAAAGATTATTTTCAAAGTTTTTGTACTTATTTAAGGTGAAAATACATATAAAAGTTATACTTGAGTAAAAAAAAAAGATATCACTTATTCTTTACTCGTTTGCCACACACATTCATACGAGTTTCCCCGTCGTTTAAGAATTAAAAGATCACGTAAAAAATAAAGTTATACGTATAAAATAAATTACTGTATTATGAATGTGAAAGTAGAGAAAAGAAAAATATCAGGAATACTTTAGTCTTGTAAGATGATGTTAAGGTAAGACTAACGTGACGTTTGACGAAAGAATAAAAGCAAAAAGAAAAAAAAAAGAACAGGAAAAACGTATCTTGTGTAAAATGGCGGATGTAAGCAGAAAGGTTAGAAAGAAATAACTTTTTAAGATGATATTTACGTATGATGGTCCCAAAAGGCTGACAAAAATATTATAAATCTATATGTGTATTTACTAATGAAATTAGACGGTCTAAATATAATTCATATAGAAATACGTACAGTGCATTTGAGAATTCACGTAAAATTAGGTTAAGAAATAAGTATGTGGACTACAAGATTCGTTGGGGGAATTATTGGTCACAATTTAATTACAACAAAAACGTATTAGCAACAAATGCTAGATTAAGTGCATTATTGAGTTTTATGTATTTCAGAAAAGAAAGAAGAAAAAAACCCAAAACAAAACGCAGGAAAGAAAGTAGATTTATTAAATCATTTTAAGGTTGAAATCAAATGAAGAGTATTCAACAAAATGATAACATCGTCAAGAGTTATGACGTGGATGTATAGAGTCATGAAAAAGAATTCACTGGAGTCTAGAAGAAATATAGTCTGCCATTAGAATATAAGGTTCTTTTGTCTTATAGTCAAGAGAAAAGCCAGTTTCTATAACCTTTTACAGGACCCGTGAGAATAGTGGGAAGGAAATAAGTTATGCTCAGACGAGGGAGCTGACTTGAGTGCTTGCGAAATAGAAGGGAATCCAATAAAGCCATTTAAAGTGCCAAGTGAGGGTGCATGGCCTGGTGGTTACGGTATTGTACTCATAGTACCGCAAGATCGCGGTTTCGATTAGTGGACTGGGTGGTGCGTTGTGTTCTTGAAAAAGAAAAAAAAAAACAACCGAAACAAAGCAAAGACAAAATATTTCATTTCAGGTTGTTTCAGTCTATGTAGCTGTAAATGAGTAACCGTGCGACGGACTAGTGTCCTGTCGAAAGGTTAAGTTGTGAGCTTGGTCACTTAGAAGCCATGGAGACCGGGTAGCCACCTCTACGAGTTGGAGGACACGAGACAGTAATGTACAAGGATGAATGATGATGATGATGATGACTAAAGTACAAAGTTAAACGGGGGCAATGAAGTGAGTCTACCACCCAAGAAGTTCCGATCAACGGAACAGCCTGCTCGTGAAATTAACGTGCAAGCGGCTGAGCACTTCACAGACACGTGTACCCTTAACGTAGTTCTCGAGGGATATTCAGCGTGACACAGTGTGACAAGGCTGACCCTTTGAATTACAGGCACAACAGAAACAGGAAGAAAGAGTGAGAGAAAGTTGTGGTGAAAGAGTACAGAAGGGTTCGCCACCATCCCCTGCCGGAGCCTCGTGGAGCTTTAGGTGTTTTCGCTCAATAAACACTCACAACGCCTGATCTGGGAATCGAAACCGCGATTGTATGACCGCGAGTCCGCTGCACTAACCACTGGGCCATTGCGCCTCCACAACATATCTAGATAGATACAAACATACATACGTACACACACATATATGTATGTATAATGAACTAAAACACGCGCGCTCTGCGTTGTATCTCTCCCAGCTAGAAGCAACAGCCCCATCACTCTCCCTCAAATAACAATGCATCACCTCAGCCAAAGCAGTCTCACGTGATATAATTTAGACTTGGGACCCCACCCGCTATTCTAATATTCCAGGATAATGGCCGGCATTTTTTTGATAGTACCATTACTCGCTTGGCCCGAGGCTCAATAACAACAGCAACAACATTAATATAAATCAACGTCTACACGGGAAAATAAGTAGGAAAATCTCCAGCGTTTCTCGCCTGAAGATTATCATAAATTGGCGCCTGTTTTCATAGATTATATTATCAGTTTTTGACCGATAAACCAATTAGTACTGCACTTAAAAACCTCGTGTCAAGTGTTGCTTTACGTTCTCATTAATTTTGCACATCGCTTTTATTATTTTCCATACACACACATAGACACAGGTACTTAATTACATAGAGGTAACCATTCGTACAGACAGACT
>NC_142950.1:2758554-2768554 GCF_046866305.1 Octopus bimaculoides
TTTTATTGTTCGTAAATTACTACACGTTTTTTTTTTCTTTACAAAATTAATTAAATCTATTTCTGTGTAAGTTATTTGTACTTTCAAATTTACTTAATTATCAGAAGCTGGAATAAAACCAGAAGGTTTATGACATGTACGGTTCCAAATAACATTACACTTCCTACAGAGGGCGTCTTATGTCATTAAAAACAATGTTTAGTGCTTGACGGAGACGACATTCTTATTATCATGCATAGATTTTCTAGTTTTGTCATTGTTGGCGACATCTTCAGAATTAGATTTATTTTTATAATCCAATTCAAAGTAGAACTTATTTTAGTCTTCTACTGGAATAATTATAGAAGAGAACGTGCATGTGTAGAATTGGTAAGTTAACAAATTCAATGCTGTGAGCAGTAAGAGATGTAATTAGAAATGCTTATCTAGTTAGTAAAAGTCAGTCTTGGTTTAGTAACCTGTAATAATATATTTAACTGAGAATACGCAGACGATTGGAACAAAAGACCTGACGGGCATTTGATCCGGTTCCATGGACTCTGGGTTCGGATTATTGATACGAACAGAGTAAATCTAAAGCAAGTTTTGTACACACCCGTGTATATACCTATCTCAAATGAATGAGAAGCGACAGTAGTAAGACAAATATATATATATATATATATATATATATATATATATATATATATATATATATATATATATATATATATATATATATATATATATATATAATATATATATATATATATATATATGTATATATATATATATATATATATATATATATATATATATATATATATATAATACGGAAGGAATGTTTTACTAAGTAACCTGATAACATTTGCGCTGAATACGGAGAATAATTGCTTGTAATGTAACATAATCGTTATCGTAAACTATTCATTAGTAATGACATCAAAGTTAGCTATAGTTGTATGGAAAATCTAGCGACTGCGAACCAGGATTAATATCAGAAATTGCACATAAAATATTCTACAACCTTTTAAATCAATGTAATTATAATACCAACGTATCGTTTCCTCTTCACTGTATATGTCTCCCAAAAACATCTATGTAGTGTGTGAATGCCACGAACGTACCTGGAGCAGAAGAGGTTAATATTGATTTACTGGGAATACTATTAAAACTAAGCGTTTTCAGCTCATTTGAGTCTCATTGATAAACGAATCACATCTTCTCTATCATTATAAGTCTGAGATTTTAAAGAGAGTTGGTGAATCGTCAAATCCATTAGACCGTATATCAGTGGATCTCACAGATGTATGCTTTGTTTATCAGAAAAGTTCAAAAGTATTACTTCCAATAGTGATACATTAAAGAAAGCCTGCTCTGATCTTTAATTATCTCTGTAAAAGTGCCTGATAAGGCAATTTACACTGCATACCGGATTACATTTCCTGATGTCTATCAGTTGCTTGTGTAGAATCATTTGCTTTGTATATAGTCTTCACACTCATATTTACTTGTGATCTTTTTGTTTTTGTTTTCTGTTGTATCATTATATTTGTATCATTTCCTATCTTTAACGTTCTTCCTTATGTTTGTATTAATGCATTCATAGCAATGAATGATGCGGCGTTTATTGATTTCCAAGCATGTCGATGAATAAATATCGACAGACAAACATTGCCCCCGAGTCATACAAAGTCGCTACACACGTCATCCTTTTAGTGCTTTCTATTCTTATCGTTTACTCGTTTCACTCATTGCCCAGCGGTCATGCTGGAGCACCGCCTTAAAAGTTTTCGTTGAACAAATCGACCGCAGTACTTGATTTTTTTAAAGGGCTGTTACTTTTCCTACCGCTCACTTTGCCAAACGGCTACATTGCGGGGACGTAGTTGAGTGCTGATACTTCCAAGTGCTCCAATTACTATTGGTATCACCTCCGCTATCTTCATTGACCAAAACCTTCGTATTTCCTACTTCAAATCGTCGACTTCTTCTTCTTCTTCTTCTTCTTCTTCTTCTTCTTCTTCTTCTTCTTCTTCTTCTTCTTCTTCTTCTTCTTCTTCTTCTTCTTCTTCTTCTTCTTCTTCTTCTTCTATCGTCTTTTTTCTTATTGTTTGCTTTTCTTTTGCTTTACTTTGTGTGTCATTATAGTCGCAAATAAACATTCTACAAATAACACACACCGTATTGCCGAAAATATATAAGTAAATAAAGAGATAAATAAAAAAAGAAATAAAAAAAAGAAATAACGAATGCTGGCAACTGACATGAAATAATGAAGTTCAATATGTGCTTTGTTTGAGAACAAAAAAACGTGATGGTCTCCGTTGGAAAGTCATTGATCATAAGTTTGCTATATCTGGTTTAACCCGAGACCAAAAACCGACAACAACAATGACAATAACAGTAGCAGTAACAGGAACAACAATATCAACAGTAACACCCCCCCACCACACACACACACACGCACACGTATATATGTGTATGATTGATTGAAGTCGTGTACTAACATACTTGTGACTCTGGGAAACTTGCCAGATGTTTCTTCAATTCTCTTAGATCTTTGAGATATGAATATGCAGATATTTGTCTATGCATGAAAATGTAAAGACTATTATTCACACAAATCTATACAAGGACGCACATATACGCATATATATATATATATATATATATATATATATATATATATATATATATATATATATATATATATATATATATATATATATATATATATATATATATAGATATATATATATATATATATAGATATATATATATATATATATATATATATAATATACTCTTTTTATTATATATAAATGCAATCTCTATCTATCTACCTATCTATCTATCTATCCGTCTGTCTGTCCTTCTATGTACTTCCGTATAAATGCGCCTACTTCTGTGCATATATATATATATATATATATATATATATATATATATATATATATATATATATATATACCTAAGAATTGTTTGAGCAAGTCATTTTAATAATAATAACAATAATGATGATGGTGATGTTGATGTTGATTTTATGATAATATTTATATAAAAATATTTATATATGTGCATATATATATTCGTATATATAAATGTGCATATATATATATGTATATATATATATCTTATATATATACGCATATAAAGTGATTGACAGATAAAGAGAGATAGACAGAGAGAGTGAAAACTCATATTTATGTACCCAATCTATACATACATACATACATACATACATATATATATATATATATATATATATATATATATATATATATATATATATATATATATATATATATATATATATAGCCGCATACACACACGCGCATATTCTGACTTCATTCTCTCGTGACTCAAGTTTCACGCCATTGCGACAATTGATCATACAGAAGCAGAAAGTCACGCCCCGTTACTATATACGAAGACCACTTTCAAACGGAAGTAGACATTCTTTTGTTTTGCTAAATATAAAACAAGTTTTTATTTTTTTAATTTTTTTTATTATAATATGCAAAAGTCTTTTGCTGTACAGAAAGTAATTTCTATTGATGTGTTGAAATACAATCATGGACAAGAAAAAAAGGTCAATCAGTAAATGTACTAATGTGAAAAACGAGTCGCAAGCGAGAGGAAAATACTTTATCAACGGTACTTCGTCGGTTGCGACGATGCGAGTTCCAGTTGACCGATCCGATCAATGGAAGAGCCTGCTCGTGAAATTAACGTGCATGTGGCTGAGCACTCCACAGACACGTGTACCCTTAAGTTAGTTCACGTGGAGATTCAGCTTGATGCAGAGTGTGACAAGTCTGGGCCTTTGAAATACAGGTACCACTCATTTTTGCCAGCTGAGTGGACTGGAGACACGTGAAATAAAGTTTTTGTTTAAGGACACAACGCGTCGCTGGGAATTGAACTGACAATCTTACGTTCGTGATCGGAATGCCCTAACCACTAAGCCACGCTGACACAAGTGCACATGTGTCGGTATTTACCCACTCTCTTCTTCAGCATGTATGTTTGTGTTTGTGTTTGTGTTATGTTTGTGTGTGTATGATTAGTGTGTGTGTATATATGTATATATATATATATATATATATATATATATATATATATATATATATATATATATACATATGTAAGTATGTAAATAATGAAGTACGCACCCATGCAGGCATAATTTTAGCCCATCGTTTTTGAGCACCACTTTCTAGCTTCTTATTTCATACTTTTCTTGCAACCCGCTGTCAGTATATAATGGAGATAGATTCCTAAGAAAAATCCACCGATATACAATTTCTACTATCTGTTATATATTATGTATAAACATTTACACAGTAATAATCCCTTCAATTTCAAACACAATATAACAAATACTGCTACTACACAAAAAACTGGTGAAACTATCTATCTTCAGCGCAACTTATTTGATAAGAGTCCTCATCCCCATCATCATATCATCTATAGAATTCTTATTTATTCTGATTTAAGGCAGGTAAAATGAGATCACAAACAATATTTCTTTTATTTTATATCAAATAAGACTATACTACCATGTATTGAAATCTTTCAACAATAAATGTTTGTCGTTCTTGTTTTAACGTCTAAGACTAGGCATGACCTGCAACGCTGAAGCAGTAGTTTCCGAAGGTAAAAGTTACATGGATTTCAATACTGAACAAAAGCATTATATAAGCATAACAGAAGGTAAATTCAAGAGACGATATTACACAACCGGTACTTATTTTACCGACTCCGAAAGGGTGAAAGGCAAAGTCGACCTCGGTGGAATTTGAACTCAGAGCGTAAAGACAGACCGCGTGTGGGACGAGTCGGTCTATCAGCCGAGTCTATCGTGAATATTGTCGCGCCTCCTTCCTTTAAATGGGAAGGAAGAGCTATTTTCATCGTACTTGTGGCTATGGCGAAAGAATGTGTATGGTGGACGCGTCTAAAAGGTCTAGAGACAAAGACTTTCCTCTCTGGGCAATCTCTCATCAACTTCTTCAAGTATCACCTGAAGAGGAAGTTGAGAGTAGAAAGGGAAGTCTTGTCTAGTGAATGCTTCAAAAAAAGATGGGTGAATGTAGCAAGGATGGCACGTGTGAACGACGGAGCCATCTTGAGCATAACCCTATGAACAAGAAAAAAACAAAAAAACAAAAAGGCAAAAGAGAGTCACTTACTGTTATAGTTTCTTCAATGAGAATATTGACCAAGGTTACCGTGGTCTTTTCCGTGGGCTTTTCCTTCCACGGCTAAACCTAAACTGTCCTCCCCTCTTTTTACACGAGAACATTACTGTGTGATACACGATCCCTATTGATCGGCCTTTCCTTTTCTTTTTTTTTCGATCCCTTTTGATCGAACTGCCCCTTTTTCCCTTCCTACGATCCCTTTTGATCGACACCACCAATTTTTTTTTTTTTTTTTTCCTTCCTTCCCCCTCCCAAAAAGAAAAGCTCTACATTGTATTTGTCCCATCTTCGTTGAGCCCTGTGTGGCTAATAAAAGAAATGTATCTATCTATCTATCTATCTATATACACAAAAGTGATACTAACATATACAGACGTATCTATAAGTAGGTGAGTGTTTTCTAATATTTACGTCTTAGCTCATGTGTATGTATGTATTATGTAATGTATGTAAGTTATGTATGTATGTGTGTATGAATGTATGTATATTTTGTTGTATGTATATGTGGATCTGTGACGTCATGCCGTATAGAATCTACATTGATCTAGAGAAAAAAAAATCGTGCAGAAGAGGAGAAAATATAGAAGGTGGAGGTGGAGGCGGAAGCCACCTTCAAAGAAGCAGGGGGAGAATTACATGTAAAACGAAAAAGGGGGCAAAATAAGAAAGCAACGAAGAATAAGTAGTAGTAGTAGCAGTAGTAGTAGTAGTAGTAGTAGTAGTAGTAGTAGTAGCTGCAGAAGAAGAACAACGAGAAGAAGACGAAGAATATGAAGAAAAAGAATAAGTAAGAGTGAGATTAGTCGATTACGAATAAATATGTGTAGGAAGATGAAAACCGAAGGAAAAGAAGAAGACGACGACTGTGAAGAAGAAGAAGAAGAAGAAGAAGAAGAAGAAGAAGAAGAAGAAGAAGAAGAAGAAGAAGAAGAAGAAGAAGAAGAAGAAGAAGAAAACAGAGAAGAAAAAGAAGACTACGAAAGGAAGAAGAAATGTGGAAGAAGAAAGAAGGAAAAGAAGAAGAAAATGAAGAAGAGGAAGACGAAAGACGAAAAAGAAGAAGAAAATGCAGAAGAAAACTGAGGAAGAAACGAAGAAAATGAAGAAGAAGAAGAAGAGGAAGAAGAAGAAGAAGAAGAAGAAGAAGAAGAAGAAGAAGAAGAAGAAGAAGAAGAAGAAGAAGAAGAAGAAGAAGAAGAAGAAGAAGAAATAGAAAGAAAACATGGCGATGAAGAAGCATAGACAGAAAGGAGAAAAGAAACGGAAAGGGGGAAAAATTACTACAAGAACAACAACAGCAAGAACAATGAAACCACCGACAACGACTAAAGCAACAAACAACAATAAAACGCACAAATAACTACAACAACAACGACAACAACAATAATAATGATAAGAAGAAGAAGACATTGCTATACTTCAGAAGAACAGGAACGAGTAAATAATGGCCTTTATATAATAATGTCATATAACAGCATTTCAGATTAAGTTTGAGATGGCAGCTAATCAAGATTTAACGCTCGTACCTATTATTGTAGTTTTTGACAATATTAAAACGATGTAGCTGTATGTATGTACGTAGGCACGTCAGCTGGTGGATAGATGTATGAAACTATGTAAGTGTATGTATATATATATATTTATATATATACATACATATATATATATGTATATATATATATATATATATATATATATATATATATATATATATATATATATATACACATACAAACATATATATATGTAAGGCTATAAATATGTATATATATGTATGTATATATGTACATATATATTTGTAAGTATAGGTGTACGATTGTGTTTGGATATGTAGTAAATAGTCGTACATGAACTTCGATTGTTCAATCTTAAGTCTATCTAGGCAAAATACTTAATCATTCAAAGTGCTCATAGATTAAACCAGTAGTGGGTGCTACGATTTTTATGTTTGTGATTTACAGAGAAGAATAGACCTAGGATATACATGAAAAAAAAAAAACAATATTTGCCACATGTTATCCTAAAGAAACTTTGAATTCTCAGTGACTATTCACCTCATCTGCTGCTGTTGAATTAGAGGCGGTTACACTTTTAGGAATACACACACACACAAAAATAAACAAATATATATAAATACACACACAAGCACACACACACAACTTAATATTTGACCATTTAAAAACAACGATTTGAACAATTTGAACGACACTGCTAACAGTAAAAACTTATAACACGTTGAAAACAATCCAAATTTAATTGATGAACTCTTGTAAGATTCATAGACGGCTCTACCACTTTTTTCGCCGGTGCCACTAGTAGAGAGAATTATTATTATTATTATTATTATTATTATTGTTAGTAGGAGCAGTAATAGTAGTCGTAACAGCAGCAGCAGCAGCAGCAGTAGTAGTAGTAGTAGTAGTAGTAGTAGTAGTAGTAGTAGTAGTAGTAGTAGTAGTAGAAAAAAAAAAACTAAATGGATATTTATGAAATGACTTCAGGAAATGAGTAAAGGAAATATATGTAATTTCATGAGAAACTTCCATCAGCAATAAAATGATAAATGAAAATTTATAATTTGAAACAAAATATAGAAATATTAATAAAATATATAAATGGATATGATATATATATATATGTATGGAAGATGAAAATGAAAACGAAATTATACTTTCATAAGGAAACATCTGCAGATGATGTTTATGGAAAGAGAGCCAAGGTACACTGGTACGTTTATGTAAGTATGTATATATATATATATATATATATATATATATATATATATGGATGTACTTGTATATATATATATGTACTTGTGTATATATATATATATATATGTAAGTGTGTGTATGTATATATATGCGTGTGTGTATGTGTGTAATGTGTATATATATATATTTTGCTGTGTGTGTGGTGTATACATATGCACGTATATACGTATGCGTATAAACATACATACGTGTATTCATATATATGAGTTGGCACAAGCATAAGCATAATCACGCATATATGCATATATATATATATATATATATATATATATATATATATATATATATATATATATATATATATATATATATAAATGTGTATATATTTAGACAGGAATCTAAAAATATTTGTATGTATATATATATATATATATGCAAATATATACATGCATATATATATATATATATACATATACATATATATATATATATGCAAATATATACATGCATATATATGTACATATATATATATATATATATATATATATATATATATATATATATATATATATATATATATATATATATATATATATATGTACATGCACAAACACACACACACACATATATATATATATACATATATATACCTACATATATAAATAGAGAAAGGAATAGATATTCTGTTATGCAATCAGCTTTATCATAGCCGACTTCTCTAACACAAACATATATACATACATACATAAATACGCACATTTAAGCATGTATGGATATTTACGCATACTTGTATATATGTTGTAAAGTATATATATATATATATATATATATATATACACTTGCAAAATAACGAGTACCCAATACTCTGAAGCAGAAGTAAAGTTTTGTAATTTAATACACAATCGAAATATTTGCTCAGAAGTACGAAGATAAATATTAGATTTAATATTAAAACATTAACGTCATTGTATGGTAGCAATTGGTATTTATAATTTTCATACCCCGTAATGGTAATCTCTCTCTGTGTATATACATAAGTGTGTATATATATAGAATGGAGTTTATATATATATATATATATATATATATATATATATATATATATATATATATATATATATATAAAGCTAAAGAATGGACGGGTTCGTATCCTCTTTATCTCTTGGCCACAACTATTTCAACAACGTATGTTTTAAATATATCAATTAACAAGGTGGAAAGCGTGAGTGTAAAATCCTGGAATATTGGATTCCCAGATTCCATTTCATTTACTATATGTGTGTGTGTGTATGTATGTATTATGTTTACGGGTGTATGTGTGTGTCTGTATGTGTGTGTGCGTTTAGATGTGTGCGTGTATGTGTGTTTATTTACAATTGTCTGATTAAGATCGATACCCTAGGGACGCCGTAGATCACCCGTGAAATAAATCGCTTCTCACCATAATTCCCGCTCTTTAAAAAAATTTTTTTTTTACCAAATTGATAGTTTCCACCATGCTGTTCGTAGTTCACTTCTTGACGTCGCTCAACCGTTCCGCTTTTAGTCTCCATATTACTTCTTTTTCTATTGGCCTTTTATCAAGACATGACCATATTTATCGTACCATGCTTTACCACCTTGTCAACATCATTCCTTAACACTCATTTCTTAACACTCTTAACATTCAACGAAAACTCGTCAGTTGAATGTTCTATGAAATATGAAACGACATTCTATAAAATTTAGTTTGAAAAGCTATGAATATTTTCTTACATTCATCATTCGACATCCTTTATTCGTACCCATAGAATAAAACTGAAATCACTATTGCTCTTAAAACGTTTATTTGCTGTCATAATTTATGTGTTCTAAAAATTCTTTTTTTCTAGAAACAAGGTTTAATTTTTCTAAAGAATCTCTAGCTGTTTCGCTCCGTCGTTTTTATGTGTTTCTTTCATCTGGCATCATCCGTTATAATACTTTACAACTATTAAAATTCATCAACTTGTTTGAAAAATTTTCCCTGCTTTTTCAATTGGTTTCACAATTTTCTGTTCTTGTATGTTTTTGTATTAGTTACCATTATTTTGCATTTTATTTAGAATTTATTGCTATTCC
>NC_142950.1:2773554-2778554 GCF_046866305.1 Octopus bimaculoides
ATAATATAATTATCATCCTTATTATTTCTAATTAGTAGAAATTTAGAAAAGTGATTCAAGGTCAGTGGGATTTATTCACGTAACCTGTCAGATAGTTTAGTGTCTCGTACGAAGTTCTCGGTTCTTTAGTAACGTTTGTTTTAACTTAATGGCAGTAAAGAAACTAAAATAGTTATATTTTATATATCTGTATACGCATATTCATACATATAATATATAAATATATACTCATACTTTATGTATATATATATATATGTTGGTCTGTGTATGTATTTTTATATGCATGTATGTACATTCGCATACATATATATCAAATCTTAAGGCAAGGAAATCTTTGAAAATTATCGGCAACGAATGCTACAACATATCTTTAAGAGCAAGCCTCTGTAAATCTGGTTAACAGTTTCCGCCAGATGAAAGACAGATCTCACGGCCAGACATTTGCTTCCGATGAGAACCGAAAGCACTTTCTTTTTTTTTTTTTCTCTTACCAAGTAGTTGAAATATATTCTTCATACAATTCAGGTCATATTTCTATACATAAATATGTGTGTCTGTCTGTGTATCCATCTCTCTCTCTCTCTCTCTCTCTCTCTCTCTCTCTCTCTCTCTCTCTCTCTATCTATCTATCTATCTATATGTCCGTCTGTCTGTGTGTATCTCTCTCTCTCTCTCTCTCTCTCTCTCTCTCTCTCTCTATATATATATATATATATATATATATATATATATATATATATATATGTATATATATATATATATATATACTTACATATACACATGCATATACATATACACACACATATATATATATATATATATATATACATACACATATATACATAGATGTATATACATATACAAATATACATTTACTTACATATACATACATATATATGTCTACGGTGTATACATACATATTAGTGTATATATATATAATTGTGTGTCTGTGTATGCAGATGAAGTTTGTGCCAAAATAATTGCGGTTTTTAGCCATTATCTTCAAAGCAATAAAACTCAGCTCGGAATAAATTTTATTTATCGAAATAATAATAACCATTAGAGTATACATTTTGTTGCCAAGCAGAAACAAGACTTTTTAAAAATTATTCCGGTGATATAGAATACTAGAATCTTGGAGCGATTCAGTTCTCTGAATGTGCTTTGAACTACTGCGTGGTTTTGAAAGACCTTGCTTTTGAAGTTATTTCGGTTCTATAAAAAGTTTCAACTAATCGTGGGGAGAACTGTACGTGATGTTCCGGTTGATATTCGTCACCCAGTTCGTTCAATTTTTGCTGTGTCACTTGTAAACGTTTGGCTGAGTTTTGACATGGTGAAGACATAGTGGTTCTCCATTGTCGATGATTGACGTAAATGCAACGGTTTTCGGTGCGCTTTCTCGACTTCCTGACAATGCTTCCCTGTCGTTATTGTTTCGTCTGGATTCAAGAAATATTAAAGGAAGATTTTACTTGCCTCACCAGTGTGATCATAATATTCTAGTGATGCAGGTCCGATTTGAGAAAGTATTATTTTGTGATTCACAACAACCCAACGAATGATTAGAGCATCTCTGGTTTTCTTACGAGAAAACGTTTAAATGTCAAAATGTTTAAATGTTCTGAAAACTTTCACTGGCTTGGATTTTTTATTATCTCATTCTGTTAATTTTTATATATGTATATATGCATGCTACTACATGACCTACGTTGCACTCCTTATTCGCATAATCACTGAACCTGGAGCTTAACTATAATCTCTCCATAGCACTTACTCAGCATCACCTGACACCTTTGGGTCTTCTTGACACGAATACCTCTCATGCCTTCGGTATATATATATATATATATATATATATATATATATATATATATATATATATATATATATATATATATATATATATATATATATATATTCATATCTGTGCATTTTCTGATTTTCATTCAAATCGTGTGGGACCCATGTGTCAAGCGTTCTTGATTTTCTGATCATATGCAAATGGTTGCAGGCAGTTTCCTGGCTAACTTGAAGTTCTATATATATATATATAAATATCTAATGTATATTTATTTATATATATATGTAGATATACAAATGCATGTATATATATATATATATATATATATATATATATATATATATATATATATATATATATATATATATATATATATGCATGTATATATATATATATATATATATATATATATATAAATATATTCCCATGCATAAGAATGAGTATAGCTATATATTTATAAATTTGCATCTGTCTATCAATATACACACACACACACACACACACACACACACACACACACACACACACACACACAATGCACATATATATGTCTGTAACTGTCGATATATAATCTAGATCTGTACATTTTTTTATGTTTTGTAATTCTCCTTCTTCACCTTTAATTCTTCTTGTCTTTCTCTCCTTCTTTTTTTTTCACGTCACAAAATTCTTTTTTATCAAGATGGCGGAAAAGTTAGAGAAATTTCACGATAAGAAAGAAGAAGCCAAAAAACATGAGTGAACAAATGAAAACGTCAATAGGAAAAGAAATTGGGAGAAAAAAACAAGAAAGGTTTCGGTTCATTTGTGACATTGAGATGGTATCGCGGCCACGGCTCTTTGATGTATTTCTATCAATTACAGAAATACTGTTTAATGGGCGCTGTAAATGCACGGTCTCGTCTCATCTCATCCTATATAATCGCATCTCTCATAATATCTACAGTGAAATTTATATGGATGCATATATGTATGTTTATACGTAGGACGGTATGCATAATACTTGTATGAGCCTGTGTTTGCATAGACACATACATACGTGCAGATATAATACACATACACACGCACACACACACGCATATGCCGGCACACACACACGTATATATATATATATATAGTCCTATGAAAGTATATAGATTTGCATATAAATATGTACATATATGTGTGTGTGTACGAATGCGTATATATATATATATATATATATATATATATATATATATATATATATATATATATATATATATATATATATATATATATATATATAGATAGATAGATACACACACGGTTCAATAAATATATATTGATTTGCATACAGATATATACATACATAGATACATACATACAAACACACAGACACACGTACATATATAGTTACACACACTCACACACTGTTCCCTGATTATATATATTGACATCTACCCATGTATACCGACATACCTTACATATACGTATACATACGTACATATATGTCATATATATATATATATATACATATATATATATGTATATATAAATATACACACACACATACACACACATACACACCCACATACACACACACATATACATATATATATCATACACATGCATATGTGTAATGGTTGGTGCTTTTGAAATCTAAGATCGAATTCGTTGAGAATCAATATTGATGTATATGTATGTATTTATACATATTTGTATGCATATGTATGTATATTTGTGTGTATACATGAACACTTACATGTTTGCATGTATATGTACAATCATCTATGCTTGTATGCTTGTGATCACGAATGCGTTTCGGTGTACGTACGTATGTACGTATGTAATGTATGTATACATGCATGTATATATGAGAGTGTCTACGCATATAGATTTGTGTCAATGGATGTGTGCTTATGTATGGCTATGTATGCGTTTTTTTGTGTATGTGTGTATGCGCCTTTATGCGCCTTTGTGCACATGCTTGCATGCATGGAACCATCAATCTATTTTATTACCTCAATCAATTCATCTTCTCTAATTCAATACTTTCTGAATGCGTGCGCGCACAGATACCCACATGAACGCGCATTTATGTATCTGTAAATATCGAATATATACGTTAGTAAATGCATATATATGTACATGTGTATAGGTGTTTATATATGTATATTTATATCTATCTATCTATCTATCTATCTATCTATCTATCTATCTATATCGATATATATATTTGTGTGTGTGTGTGTGTGTATTTGTTAGTCTGTGTAACTAACTTTAAAATATATATAATTATAATATGTATACGTACGTACATAGATACATACACACACATACATGCCTATATATATATAACTATATATGCATATATATGTACAAACATATATATATAAATATATATATATATACATATATATACATATACATATATATACATATATATATATACGTAGAATTCATATTCCGCCCGGGTCCACTTACCAATCTATCTAACTTGTGTTGACAATGTTATGTACATGTCAAGCTCTGTGATGAACAGAATCAATTACTTCCTCACGCCTTAAACTTCAGACTCCATAGATATATTAGAGACAATTATTAAAACTAGCAGATTTGCCGAACCTCTAGTGCGTCGAACAAAATACCTCACGATATTTTTTAAGGTTCGTTGCGCTCTCTCTTGTGTTTTACCTTTCTAATTGATCAAATAAGTACTATTCCAAGTACCCGTTTCTCCCACGTTCCTCAACGTTGTTGATCTTATCTTCTAGGATCTAGGTTCAATTCTTGCCAAGGTTAACTTTGCCTTTAAAACCACCGTAGTCGATATGTTTCAATACCTGTCACGTACTGGAGTTAACATAATCGGCTCCTTCAATTTCTGGTCTTGTATTTCAAACGTTTTTATTACTGGTGAAGCTGAAGGGCTTGTAAACAAAGACCTTCTTTTTCCGTCGTGCCTATATCGTCTTTTTCAAGATCCACGACAAACTTTTACACTTCCTACATGAATGGTACACCAGAGATCACCCTCAAATTATTACTAAATGTAAGGCGTCGAGCATACAGAATCGTGAGCAGACCGGGCGAAATGCTTAGCGGTATTTAGTCTGTCTTTACGTTCTGAGATCAAATTCCACCGAGTTCGACTTTGTCGAAAAATTAAGTACAAGTTGCATACTGGGGTCGGTCTAATAGACTGGCCCCCACCCAACCCCAAAATTTCGGGACT
>NC_142950.1:2783554-2786054 GCF_046866305.1 Octopus bimaculoides
ATATATATATATATATATATGTGCATATATACATATATATGTATATGTATGTAGCTCTCTCTCTCTCTCTCTGTCTATATATATATATATATATATATATATATATATATATACACACACACACAGAGAAACAAACGCACACACACGCACACACACACAGATGATTGACTTGTTGTCTTATTGCGTCTTTACCTTATCTGTCTTCTGTTGTACTTTTTATGTCTAGAGATGTTGTTGTTATTGTTGCTCCTGCTGTTGATGATTCTGTTGCTGTTACCGTTGTACATGCTGTTGCATCGATGGTTATTCTATTCCATATTGGTGTCGGGTTCCATAAGGTTCCATATGGTTGTAGCTGTCATTATTTTTTTTTAAAGGCTGCAAAATTTCTGGCCTTGTGCCTAGAGTAGAAAAGAATATTTCTATTACAAAAAAATGACCCTTCTCCCTATTCTCGTCGGGCAATCCCAGATTTTCCGCAATGTAGTTATTAACTGTGGCATCACGGAGTCTCAGAACGAAGCGGATCCAAATATTCTGCAATTTTCTCTGCTTTCAAGTTTTCGTGTAGGTGGAAATGAACGCTACATTTACAGCCTATTTCCTTTTGCAAACCCTTCTTTTTTCTTTACTTTCGTTTAATCAGTCTCTACAAATACGGCTTCTGTTAGTTGCCAAACGGGTATCCCTGTTTTGCTGTCACTTAATCAGTTCTGAGTAATACGGTTTCTCTTAGCTGTCATGCGAGGATTTCACTTTCGAATTTGTTTTTAAATATTGGTCTTCATTTATATGGGTTCCGTTAGCTGCGAACAGGGTGTTTCTTTCGGTATCAGCTTACTGCCAGTAGAATGTCTATTTCTTCTTAATTTTCTCATTCTCACTGGCACCATATCCTTACACATTCTTTCTTCTTTTTCTTAGGATTTCTTGACGTTTCATTTATTCCTGTTTTAACTTGTTCAGGAAAAAAAGTTCTGAATGATGTAGGAGAACACTTTTAAAATTTAAAAACTTACTTTTCGAAATACAAGCTCCACGTCAAATAAAATTACATTCACAGAAATAAAAATTATATGTCATCATTTTGTCGACGTAGGAATGGGTGTATGGTTGAGCGACTCGCTTTGCAACAACGGAGTTTCGGTTTCATATCCCCTGCGCGGCAGTTTGGGCAAGTGTCTACTATTATACAACCGGACCGACTCAATGCCCTGTGAGTAAACCTTTCGGACGGAAACCCACTGTGCATATATATATATATATATATATATATATATATATATATATATATATATATATATATATATATATATATATAAATATATATATATATATATATATGTATATATATATATATATATATATATATATATATATATATATATATATATATATATATATATATGTGTGTGTGTGTGTGTGTGTGTGTGTGTATGTATGTATGTATGTATGCATGCGTGTATGTATATATGTATGTATACATGTATATATATATATATATGCATGTATGTATATATATAATTTTTTTCCAGTAATAATAGCGTATATGTGCTGAGATGTTTATCTTTCCTTAGCGTCTCGGCCGTAAGCTTGGAGCCCTGGTAATCCGTTTCAGCACTTACCCAGTGTGCCAACTCGTGTAATAGCTCGAGTTATACATTTAAGAGTATCAGGGTTAAACATGTACGCGATCAAGCGTCATCGCATAATTGATATTCAACCGTACTCCCGAAAACATACACAGCCGAATGAGAATATATATTTATCCTTTACACACACACACACACACGCACATATGTACTCATATACACACCTACGCTAAATCCTCGACCAGATGCATTTTAAAGATTTAATTGTCAATAATTTTTAATATTTAAATTTATTGTATAAAATGGGTTTCAATTAGGATTATTGTTAAAAACTATTTCAATTTTCTTTTTGTAATTTTAGTTTTAAATTTTAAACATAAATTTTTAACTTTGACACGGACTGAAACCACTTATGCAATTCCAACGTATTTTACGACATTTCTCTTTTTCTCTTGATAAATCTCAAATCACCTCCATAAAGAACAAAAAATCTTTCCAATCTGGAATCATTTCGAATTGTTTGCTTTTCACTTTTTTCATTTAATAAATTATTCAAATTTAAGTCATTTTCTTCTCTTGCGTCAAAGCTACTTGACTGTATCAACTTTTCTTGTTGTATGCCATTTTCTGCTGGATTTGAATGGATACACACACACACACACACTCATAAAACACCACCACCACCACCACCAACAACAACAACAACGACAACAGTGGGTGCGCGCACACACACACACACACATACACACACATGCAGGTGTTATACAAAATAACGATCAGAACATATATAAAATAAATATAATATATATGAAGTTCTCACAAGTTTCAACAATAAATACTTGAGAATCAAATTCAGACAGAATTACAATCGATTTAACGATCAGGTAATCGATCATAAGGCGATATTT
>NC_142950.1:2791054-2806054 GCF_046866305.1 Octopus bimaculoides
TATTCTGACTTTAATTTCTCTGACGTACACTTATATATTATTAAAGCAAACAGCATCCAGTCGCCATTTTCCTCTTCCATATTTACCTTCTTGTTGATATTTTTGAAACTTTAATGTGACTTCAATTGGAATTGAAATCAAAAGAACTTCAAATGAAATTAAGGAACCAAAGAATACTGGTTTCATTTTTACTTCATTCTTCTGTAACTTTAGAATCTATCTATCCATCTATCTATCTATCTATCTACCTATCTAGCTAGCTAGCAGTCGATCGATCTGTCTTCAAGTGCCAATAGTTATTGGTTGTTACTTTGTTTTATCGACTGCAAAACAAATGCAAAACCATCCTCTGTTAATAATGAATTCAAAATGTAAGAAATAAAAAAACAAAAAAAAAAACAAGCAAACGCTAAATGGTAAAAGAAACTATTAGTTCAAATGGTACCAGTGCCACTATCGACTGTGTCATCAATGTGAGTAGAATCGTAATAAACGTCTGTTTGATTTAACATTCACATAAATTAAGGCGGCGAGCTGGCAAAAACGTTAGCGTGCCGGGCGAAATGCTTAGCGGCATTTCGTCTGCCGCTACGTTCTGAGTTCAAATTCCGCCGAGGTCGACTTTGCCTTTCATCCTCTCAGATTTGACTTACCTACTTCCCCCCAAAACTGCTGGCTTTGTGCCAAAATTGGAAACCGGTACTTGACTGTCACAGCGAGATACCTTATGGTGTGATAATCCTTCTTACTGGTCTACTTTATGTCAACAAAACCTGCGAAATAGACGAAAACGCTGAAGGACCACTTACTGTCAAAACTCTGTCTGTCTGTCTATCTATCTATCTGTTTTTCTATCTATCTATATGCCAGTCTGTCTGTCTGTTTGACTGTCTATCTATCTATCTATCTGCCAGAATCCATGTCTGTTTCTCACTCTGTGTATATTTATATACATATATTCATACATTCTCTCTCTCTCTCTCTCTCTCTCTCTCTCTCTCTCTCTCTCTCTCTCTTTCTCTCTCTCTTTCACTATATATATGTGTGTGTGTGTGTGTTTGTGTATGTGTATTTGTACACACATTCATATAGATATATATGCACGTATATATAAGTATATATGTTTACGTATATATTTATCTATATATACGTACATACACACCTACGTACATAGTACATATATACATACATACATGTAGATATACATACTTTCATATAAACGAATATCTCAAGATTTATCTGTCCATATATTCTGACATACCTACACATGTACGCACAGACCGAAAGGGAGAGAGAGAGAGAGAGAGAGAGAGAGAGAGAGAGAGAGAGAGCCACAGTAGGCTGACTAAATCTTACTCTACCAGAATTATTTTCCAATTAGTTGCTCTGTTCTACAGCTTATCTGGATTGGTAAAAATCCAGATATAAAATCGATAGATAAAGCATCTTTTACACCCGACCATACAGTTGCCAAGATCTTAGAATCATACTTTCAGTTGGCAGCATGTATTCATATATATATATATATATATATATATATATATATATATATATATATATATATATATATATATACATATATATATACATATACATATCGATCTATGTATGTATGTATGTATGTATGTATCTTTCTATCTATCACTCTCTCTCTCTCTCTCTCTCTATATATATATATATATATATATATATATATATATATATATATATATATATATATATATATATAATGGGAAGGAGAGAGATGCTCACACGAGCTCACATGCACACATACACTAACATGAATATATATCACTATTAACCACTGCCATAAACACATTCTCCATATTTGATACACAATTGCGTATACACGCTTAAATATACCAACGTGTATGAATCCTGTGGAATCAAACACTTCGTTCGTTCATTCTGAAACGCAAATATATTTATACATTTTTAGAAATGCACTTAGAATCATAGGTGTATTTAAACCTGCATACACGGTTCTGCGGTAGTTAGCTTGGTTACGAACCCCATGGTTCTAGGTTCAGTTCGACTGCGTGGTACCTTCAGCAAATGCCTTCTACTCTAGCCTCGGGCTGGCCAAAGTCTTGTGCTTGGCTTTGGTAGACGGAAACTGAAAGAAGACTATCGTATATATATATATATATATATATATATATATATATATATATACATGTGTGTGTGTGTGTGTGTGTGTGTCTGTGTCTGTGCATGTTTGTGTGTCTGTGCATGTTTGTGTGTCTGTGTCTGTCCTCCACCATCGCTTGACAACCGATGCTGGTGAGTTTACGTCCCTGTAATCTAGCGGGTCGGCGAAAATCTCGATAGAATAATTACAGAAAAAGGGATGTTCGCTGAATGCTTTTGGTCATTGATCTGTCTCAATCGTTCCAATACCTTTGCTAGTAGTAATCCTAATGGATAAAACGCCATTTGGGCCCTTGTAAAATAGACGCGAGTCCATGATTGGTTTTATTGAAGAAGGAAATGCAAATTCAGACTTAGCAGATTCTACATAAGAAGGTTGAAAGGTGTAGGCAAAGGCCACCATTTTGCCTTCCATTTTGCCCTACCGGTTGTGGCGGTCTCCTAAAAATAATAGCACTTCGCCCTTGTTTAATCAACCAAAAGGGCAGGCGATAGGTAGCGTCGTTATATTGTCGGACAAATGCCTTTCAGTAATTGTTCCAGCTCTTAGGATTATGGGTTCAAATCCTATCGGGTTCAACTTTGCTTTTCATCCTTCCTAATAATGTAGGATCCGGTACTGATGCCGACTTATCTTATCACTCTCTCCCTCCCCTCTCCCAATCTTAGAATCGGTACATTGCCCAAATCCTCCCCACTCTGCACTGGAGTCCCAATGACAAGGGAAGTGGCACACTGCTTGGGGTACATTGGTTCCAAATGTTGGCACAAAGGGGTGGGAGTAAGTCGATTGCATCAATCTCAGTGCTCAACGGGTACTTATGGTATCGACCCTCAAGGGGATCAAAGGCAAATTCGATCTCGGCGGAATTTGAAAACAGAACGTAAAGCCGGACAAAATGTCGCTCAACATTTTGTCCGGCGTGGTAGCGATTCTCCCAAGTCCTTCTCTTGGAGAAAATTGCATTTACATCGAAGAAACTGGCGAACCTTACACCAAAATGCTACACGATCTAAGAAAAAAGTGGTAACTCCATGTCGACCCAGAAAGATTGGAAGAAAAAATTGTTAACGGCAGGATTTGATCTCAGTACGCAAAGAGACTTAACGAAGTGATAACTGCAAAACTTTTATTCCTACGCTCTACAATAGTAAACCAATAATAAATGCTAAAGTTGAAATGAAAAGAAGAAAGAAAAAGATTAAAAAAAGATGGTACTCGCTTCTCATTATATGCTGCTAATGTTGGCGTTTGTCGTACAACAATGGTGTGAGAATTTAATGTCGGTGGCCATACGCTGAACATTAACACGGCATTCACTCACCGTTCTATTCGTTCGTTTGAGCTAATGAAATAATAATCTGATTGGTTTCTCTAAAAATATGAATTATGAGAAGTTTTAGCCTTCAGATCGATATTGGGAACAATATATTTGGAATGATTAATGTGTGCTATTTTCAGTGATGTACACGATTGGTTGTTGCGTTGCGGGTTTGACACCTCCATATTGGTTAACGTCTTTTTCTACATCGTCTATCTATCTATCTATCTATCTATCTATCTATCTATCTATCTATCTATCTATCCTACTTAATCTCTCAATATATATATATATATATATATATATATATATATATATATATATATATATATATGCATTCATGCATATCAAATGCAATAATGGTAGCGGCAGAAATATCAAATGCGCATAGTGCCAAAACCGGTCTTTTTTTTACACGGTTGCTAGAAACGTTAGAAATGGAAGCAAAACATCCATAAAATTACGCTATAATATCTTTAAAATGAAGTGGTCATTCGCTAAGGTAGTTCTGAAACGAATGAGATAACAAAGAAAGTACACATGCATTGTATGAAAAGCCACTGGACGGACAAGCAGGAAGATATTTCTAATTATAGGACGCTGTATCAAGATTTTGTGGTATTTTCCTGCGGAGATCTGATCCAAAGGACTGGAACTGCTTACGCTCCACTATACACACACATGCACACACATACTCCACACATACGCACACATAAACACACACGTACTCATGAGTAACGAAGGAGAAAGTGAGTAATCAACACTGATATGGTGGATGAATAATTCTATTCTAGAAAATGATTTGGATTAATGTGGTCCGCTGGTTTCATACAGATTCATTGCAATTATTCAGCAGCAGCGTAAATAACAATGATATAGCAGCCATATTTGTCAGGCCGAGTGAAGAACAAAAGGTAAAACAAAGCACAATGTTGATACTATTAGAAAAAGAGATTAATTAGGATCGTCACACAGCTTATCCTAAAGGCTTCACATCATAACAATCTCAAAACTGCCAATTATTTGGAAATTAGCATGAATCTTAAAATTCGTAAGATGATCATTCCACGCAGAATCTCGAGTATTGTCACAGAATCCAACTCATATAATGGACGAGGTAATCTATGTTTAACAGGAAAATCATATATTAATCTTACCAATGGATACACTTTATAAGAAGAGAAGAAATATTCAAACCTTATACACATGAAACAATTTAAACTGGAAGTTTTCAAAAATATCTTTATCCTATTAAACAACGAAACCAACCCAACTAGACCAGCTTCTTCCAAGCCAACATCATTTCCCTTCCTCAACCAATCATCAATATCGACAGATGTCTTCCATACGGACCCTCTTAGTTCCCGTTTCGGTCGGATGAGCCCTTATAATCCTTTGGCTGTATGGTAAATAGCTTGCTTACCAACCACATGGCTCTCTGTTCAGTCACACTGCGTAGCAACATGGGAAAGTGTCTTCTACTATGGCCTCGGACCGGCCAAAGCCTTGTGAGTGGATTTGGTAGACGGAAACTGAAAGAAGCCCGTCATATATATATATATATATATATATATATATATATATATATATATATATATATGTGTGTGTATATGTTTGTGTGTGTCTGTGTTTGTCCCTCCATCATCGCTTGACAACCGATGCCGGTGTGTTTATATCACCGTAAATTAGCGGTTCGGCAAAAGAGACCGATAGAATAAGTACTAGGCGTACAAAGAATAAGTTCTGGGGTCAATTTGTTCGATGAAGACGGTGTTCCAGCATGGCCGCAGTCAAATGACTGAAACAAATAAAAGAATAAAAAAATATGTTTACAATTTGATGTTATAAGGAATTGTATAAAAAAAAATTGTGAATATATTTTGTGAATTGTAGACGTATAACGATACTGAAAGAAAGGCAAAGTGAATCTCGGTGTAATTTGAACTCAGAACGCAAGGACACGCGTATAAATATGTTTCTTTAATTTCTTGCCACAACACTCTGCTTGTTTATTTACTAGTCTCTATCTATCTATCTGTCTATGTTTGGCTATCTATCTGTCTATCTTTCTGTCCGTCTATCGATCTATCTATCCATCTATCTATCTAACTATTTGTCTGTCTTTATATGTTTGTCTGTCTGTCACTCTCTCTCTCTCTCTCTCTCTCTGTATCTCTCTTTACCGCTGGCTACCTACCCTCTCGTACTATGCGTATACACACACACACACATACACACACACACACAAACATGTTGGTCTCAAATTTTGACACAACGCCAACAATATAATGGGAGGGGATGAATCGATTACATCAATCCCCTCCCACAACCAGAACAATTTATCGATCCCGAAAGCCTGAAAATACAAAGTCGGCTCCAACGACATTTGAACTCAGAATGTAAAATCGGAAAAAATGCCGCCAAACACTCTTTTCCTGCGTGGTAACGATTTTCGCCAGCTTGTCGCCACGCACACACACAATCAAACACGCACTTACACACGTATGTACACACACACACTCCCTTCACATGCTTAGACGCATATTTATGTTCATATATATATATATATATATATATATATATATATATACATAAAAACGTTCATATGTAAAGTATACATGAAGTATGAGAAAATTAAGTGGCCAGTGTCAAGCAGAAAGTAATGGGGAGAGAGAGAGAGAGAGAGAGAGAGAGAGAGAGAGAGAGAGAGAGAGAGAGAGAGAGGGAGAGATAGAGAGAGGAAGAGAGAGAAAGAGAGTCCATATGCGTCTGGGAGCCTGTGTATGGATATTAAGTTGGTGGGAGAGAAGAAAGAAAGATGGAGTGAGTGTGTGAGAGCGAACGAGATAGAGAGAGAAAGAAGGAAATTGAAAGTTTGAGATATATTTATTTGTTTATATGATTTGGTCTCCTCTTGCGGTGACATCCTTCCATAGTAAAATGACAGTGAAAATTAATAATATTTGGAAAGCTTTCAGAAGTAAGTCATTCCGCAGAATATTCCAGTCTTGTGTGTCTCTGAAGTCATATATCAAATAATTAATATATCTCCTTCTTTATCACCCTCTTAGTTTCACTTTCACTTTCTCCTTCGCTCATTTATTTCCTCTGCTTATCTCTGTCTGTCTTTGTCTCTCTCTCTCTCTCTCTCTCTCACTCTCTCTCATTCTCGCATTTTCTCTATCATCCTCTTGGTCTTACACTCATTTTTCTCCCCCACGTCTCTCCCACCACCTGTAAATCTAAATTGAAAGATATACGGATATGTGGACATTTAGATATATGCACATATGCAAATATCTCCCAGCTCATAATCGTGCCACATTTATATCAATCATATCTGCGTGTGTAAATGTATATCAGCGTATGTGAATCTGGGTGAATGAGTGTGTTTGCGTATCTTCCTAGGTATGCGTATGTACATAGGTAGGCAGTCAGAATATGTATAAATATATTCTATGATATGATATATTTATTTAAGCTTTGCAGCAGTTATGTTAGTGTGTGTGTATGCACCTACATATGTATAAGAATACACACACACACACACACACACACACACACACACACACACACACACACACACACACACACACACACACACACACACAGACATATATATATATATATATATATGCATATATATGCACACAAATACACGTATATCAGGATCTATACACATACATATAAATACACATTTATATGAGTGCATATTCTATAAACATATTTGAATGTATGTACACATGCACATATATACATACGCATATGCAATACACACACACACACACACACACACACACACACATATATGATTTGGATATATATAAATACATATATGTATACATATGTATGTATATATATGTATAAATATATATGCATAAAGATATAACTATATATACGTATATATGAATGTGTATTCTATGATACATATAAATGCATGTACAAATGCATGTATATATATATATATATATATATATATATATATATATATATATATATATATATATATATATATATATATATATATACATATATATATATATATATATATATATATTTTTGCATATATACAGGCGTAAAAATGAATGCTTATTTCATACATATATAAAAGTATGTATATATACATGTTTATACATATGCATATGCAAGCACACAATATGTGTGTATGTATTTACACATATGTATGTACATATATTTATGTGTGTCTGTGTATGTGTGTGTCGCGCGTGTGCGTGCTTCTCTCTCTCTCTGTGTTTGAGCCGGTACAATAAACCACGTAGTTGTTCATCAACATTATTCCACAGTGAAATATCGGCACCAAATCATATATAAATAGAAAAGCCATTTACCAAATTCCTTATTCGATCATTCATTTCAAACAAAGATATAGAAGAAGATTCTTGCCGGAACCATCCCGAAAGATTCACAGCAACAAGAAAAACGGAATGAAAAGAAAAAAAAAAAAGAAGAAGAAAGACACAAAATGAATAAGAATTATATCATATTGATTTTTGGAAGACGAAATGTGATTCTGACCTCGCTTAATAGTTCCAGGTATTTGCGTTCGGATTTCAAATCTCTCGAGGTTTTACTTTGTCCTTCATCATTGTGAGATTCATAAAATTATAAAATACATCCCTAAATATGAGCTATTGGCCGAATTGTCAGTGTACTGGATAGATACTCTTTAGTAGTTATTTTTTTACTGTGTGCGCTGTTTGTTCGGACCCTATAATGACGACAACTTTAACTCTTCTTTGATTGGCAATTTAAAAAAAATAACTGACACTCCGTCAGTAAGGACGACGAGTGTTCCGGTTGACCCGATCATCAGAACAGCTTGCTCTTCAATTTAACGTGCAAGTAGCTTTGCACTCCCTAGACACGCATGTCTTTATAGTAGTTCTCAGGGAGATTTAGCATGGTATATCATGTGACAAGCGTGGCTTTTTAAAATACATCTACAAGTCATTTTTGCCAGATAAACAAATGTGGCACCTTGGGCAAGTGTTTTCTATTATAGCCTCGTGCCGACCAAAGCCATGTGAGTGGATTTAGTAGACGGATACTGAAAGACGCCCGTCGTATATATGCATATATATGTATATATATATATATATATATATATATATATATATATATATATATATATATATATATATATATATATATATATATATATATATATATATATATATATATATATATATATATATATTTATGTGTGTATGTATGTTTGTGTATCTGTGTTTGTCCCCCCAACATCACTTGGTAACCGATGCTGGGGTGTTTACGTCCCCGTACATTAGCAGTTCGGCAAAAGAACCGATAGAATAAGTACTAGGCTTAGGAAGAATAAGTGCTGGGGTCGATTTGCTCGAGTAAAGGTGGCGCTCCAGCATGGCCGCAGTCAAGTGACTGAAACAAGTAAAAGAATATATATATATATATATATATATATATATATATATATGTTAAGGCACTGCTCCAGCATGGCTGGAGTCATGTGACTGACATAGGTAAAAGAATAAAAGAATAAAAGATAAGAATATTTATATGTATATCTGTATGTCTGTCCGGGACCAATTCTTTACGACAAAATCATTAACAAATCGCTTTTGTAAACAGATGTTTATGAAAGCAGCAAACTAAAATAAATATTGATATCAATATACTCGATCAAAGAAACTCTAATGTAGTGCTACAGTATGGCCGCATTTTAATTACCAAAAGCAGTAAAACTATGCAAGGGGTATCGATTTGATATGATTGAAGTAATTCCAGGTGTTTTCGTTCAGATGACAGCAGTCCGTACCTCATGTTTACAAACAGTTTCTGATAAATTAGTTAATGCACCTAAATATTCTTACAATTTGAAAGAATTAAAAGCTATAGAAGTTCTGATTTATGTTTGATTTTGAAAAAAATCTTATCCTTCAATGTTTAAAAAATGTTTTCAGTAAAGAAAATCACGATTGAAGATAAAATTATATTTGAAAAAAACCAACTTTGTGTAATGTATTGAATGGACGCCATTTTGTTGTTTTCTAATAACTACCAAAAGAAATGGAAAAAGATCTCTTAGAGGAAAAGTCAAACGAGTTTCTTGTTTACACCTTAGTAAAGATTAAAAAAGATAGGCTGGACTACGTGAACCACCACTTTGGTGTTTTCGTTACTGACTACCAGAAGGAATGGAAAGAAGAAAAGAACCTGATGGGGTGGGGGGTGAAACGTGCATGAAACGCTATCTTGTTGATTTCATTGTCGAGTGCACAGACCTAGATAAGCATTTCTTAAGCCATCGAAATGGCCCTAATTGTTTGTTATTGAGTAATGCAATGCATGCGGGAGTCGTACTTGGAGCGTATGGCTCTAGATAAGACTATCTGAGGGAGTTGGAAATAAGCTCTGCCAAGTTAACACTTAAAAGAGATATGTTTGACTGCGTAAAACGCAGTTTAGTTGTCTTTCACATCGGTTTCGTTTTTGTACAATTATTTTCTCTACGAAATCTTTCGCTTACCTATTCCCTATTCCCCAGCTATCCCCAATTTTTTACACGGCGAACTCGTTTCACGCGAGAATGATCGAGGAATAGCGCGCATAACCAAACACAATAAAGTTCATAATGTGTATTTTAATTATTACATATATAAGGGATCTACTATGCAAACCACTCCATAGGCTGGGAACGTCAATAAAAGAGAAATAAAATTTGAAGTTTGTTCTTTTTGTGCGGCCATTACCAAATAAGACAAGGCACAGTGATTCGAGAGCTTTGCTATATACAACGCATTGTCTAATACAAAGAGACAAGGTAACGCCGTTAGTAGATGTTGGGAAAATGAAAACTTAGCTGTTTGCGTTATTCGTCTGGCAAAGTCGTTAGTGCGCCGAACAAAATGCACAGCGACATTCTTTGTCTTTACATTCTGAGTTGAAATTCTGCCGATGTCGACTTTACCTTTCATCATTTGGGAGTCGAGAAATTAAATACCAGTCAAGAACTTGAGTCAATGAAATCAGATATCCCCCTCCCCCCAAAGCTTCAGGTCATGTGCTTATAATTCAAAGAATTATCAATTTGGCACAACCATTATTAGCATGACAGGTTGCATGCTTAGACGAATTTCGTCCGTCTTTATGATCCGCGTTTCAATCCCGCCGACATCGTTTTGCTTTATACCCTTCCGGGGTCGATAGAATAAGTAGCAGTTAAGCACCGGGGTAGATGTAATCATGCAGTCTTCAGGCCTTGTATTTTTAGTAGAAAGAATTATCAATCGAATTAAATAATTCTTCATAAAGTCATATGACCGCAATTGATATTGAATAATTCGAAGTATGTGAAAGTCATTCTTGGAATGTATGAATTTGGGTAAAATTATAAAAAAGAAAAAATTTCCTGCCTGATAGCAGGAAATTCAAACGATGGGCATTAGTGAAAAGATACAGCTTGGACTGCTTAAAACATAACGTAATTCATAGCGATATAGAATCTGTCTCATGGAATATCGAATAAAATAACGTAACAGCCTTTGTAGGCATACACGAATCGCTTTTAATTTGAGTAATTGAAGAATATATAAAAAGAACACATTTTTAATATCCTGAGATAAGTAAATCGATTTTCAAATCGATAGACATCAATAAAAAAGAATGTAATAAAATGAACGGAACAGAACTAAAATATGTATTCCCAAAAGATGATATAAATAAAGGAAAAAACTGTTTACTGTTATTATATTATGAAAATCCATGCATGTGTATCGTAGCCTTATTACCTTATTACTGAGAAATATATTAAAGTCTCGTAATTTATCACCTACAACGTGGATTCCATTAATTGTATACCCTTCGCAGCAAAAATTCCAATCACCGAGGTTATGCAATTCAGCGGGATCGAGTGATACACTCACGTTCACTCCCAACACAATACCGCAGCTATATATATATATATATATATATATATATATATATATATATATATATATATATATATATATATATATATACACACATGTACACATACATATGTACATATATCTATACGTATATATATATATATATATATATATATATATATATATATATGTATATGTCTATATATATGCATATATATGCATATACATATATATATGTATATATATAATATACATATATATTTGTATACGTATGTATATATATATATATATATACATCTGCATGTATACATATATGCATATATATACTTATATATCATTTATCCACACAGACACACACACATATATTTATACACGCATATATATAAATATATATGTATATATATATATATATATATATATATATATATATATATATATATATATATATATATATATATATATATATATATATATATATATACATTTATACATATATATATATATATTTATCATACATGTGTATGTATAATACACGCATGTATTATAAACGAGAAGGAGGACATATTGTTTCACCTTAATTGAGATTTACATTCCATAATCATTTTACAAAAAACACAAGAACATCAATCTCAGAAGTAGCAGCAGCAGCAGCAGCAACAAACGCAGAAAACAATAGAAAGCAAAGGAATAGTGTGAGAAACAGAGGAAGCACCTGATAAACATAATGTAATTGCTCTATATAACAACAACAACCACAACAACAAGGGAAATAATAATAATAATAATAATAATAATAATAATAATAATAATAATAATAATAATAATAATAATAATTTCATTGATAGACACAAGGCCTCAAATTTCGGAATGGGTATGAATAATAATAATAATAATAACAATGACGATGATAGTAATAATAACAAGATCACTCAGAGAGAGCAAACCTCCGCCAAGGCAACGCGAACGTCCTCCCAACGATTAGCCAAAAATGAATTTTTAAAATGAGAATATCTGAAATAAACTCGACTGCTCTCACAAATGAGAATATTAAAAATCAACTCGACCGCTTTCAAAAAATAAGGAAACAAAACGGACAAATAATCCAGAATCTTTGTCCGGTATCGGATCGATCCCCAAATTTAAATCAGTTCGTGCCAATCACAAGACCAAACATCCCTGAAAATTTCATTTGAATCCGTCCAGCGGTTCTTGAGATATCCTGTCCATGGACAAACAGACAAACACGACGGAAAACCATACTTCCGCTTTCGCTGAGGCAGAGGTAATAATAATAATAATCAGAAGAAGAAAAAGTAAAAGAGAGCAGCAACAATGATAATGATGATGATGATGACGATGAATGTATACATGTTGAGATAATATATAAAAAAGAAAATAACGGGCTTTCACATAGAGCGAAAGAATGCAACACGAAGTCGAAAAAATAATGAGATAAAGAACAACAATATCAATAAAATGCGATATCAATAATAGTAAGCAGCAGCAGCAGTAGCAGCAGCAGCAGGAGCAGCATTAGAAATATTTTGTTCGATCGTTTCAGAAATAGCAGCCAAATATTCCTTCAAGTGCAGGCTCTCTAGTCTGTACGAATGACAGAGTGAATAACATGGCCCTTGTTACTCTACACGTAAGATACAAGACAGGGTGGTCGTGGTTGGAAATATTTAATCATAGGACGAGTCTACTTTCTCAGGAGAGTCAGAACAACAACAACATCAACAACAGCCTCAACGACAGCGACAACAACAACAACAACAGCAACAACAACAACAACAACAGCAACTGCAGAAGCAAAAATGGCGAAAGCAACAAGGGCGACAACAAATGCAAAACAGGAGCAACAATGCCGACAACAGTAACAACAATAACAGCAACAACAACAACAATAGCAAGAACAACTACAATTATTATTTGATAAATACAACTAAAATTAACAAAAAAAAACAAACAAAAAGAATAATTATTAATATTATAAACAACAAAATAACGAAAATATTTTCAATTAAGTTTTACTGCTAAATTTGATTTATGTTACAATTTTCAGTTCTTTACGAAAATTCAAAAACAATATAATCTAGAAATGTGTGTGTATATGTGTGGTTGTGCATTTATTTTATATATAACATAAATGTGACATATAATAATAATAATAATAATAATAATAATAATAATAATAATAATAATAATAATGTATGTATATATATATATATATATATATGCTCACACGTCTTTGCATATATATACACGTATGAATGCAGTTGTGTACTCATGCAAATATGATATGCAAATATATAATATATGCATATATTTGATATATCAATTTTATATATGCTTATATTTTTCAAAATATCAGTATCTATATATGTAAATGTGTGCATATGCAATTATATATACATATACATACATACGTGCATGTATATACAGACAGACAGACAGACAGACAAACAGATAGATAGATAGATACCTACATACAAACATATGCAAATGCACATATATGCATATACTAGCTGTTGGACACGGCGTTGCTCGTGTTTTCCGTGTCACCTCTGACCGTGTATTGAAATCTCCAACGTTGTCCGTGCCGACTATTACCCATTAAGACGTTATTTCTAGTTCGACATTAATTTTACTCGGTTAACGCTTTCGACATACTCCTACATACTAGACCGTCTAAAATCGCAGTCAAACTTTTGGATGTACCTCGACCCGTTGAGAGGGATGTTTGTTTATATCTTCCCCCTTAATGCCACCCCCTGTTGTAATCAACCAAGCCACCAATCATGAGGAAGTAAGCCCCATAGGATATTTCTCCGCAATACATTAGTTACAACGTCTTGAATTTTTAGTTACGGTGTACTCTGATTCACAAATTCTAAATATATTTTGAAATTCGTGGCTGTCGTGCTACATATGCCATATGTAGCCGGAAAAAACTGAGTGATTTAATTGGAAACAACTATGAAATTCATGTGGGAATTCTGAAACAGTAATCATTTAAATAAATCGTTGTTATTTTGTACCGTCTGTTTCTAATATTTGCGGAGGTAGATGCCATAAAAGCACAAATCGGAAATCTGCCCTTGAGGGAGGTTAATGGTTCAAGCTTTATTTAGTGAATGCTGCATGCGTAGACATGAAAACTCCGATGCAACAATATACATATATGCATGCATACATACATGCAAACATGCATACATACATACATACATACATATGTTTATATACACACACACATGTAGTCGCATACACATATGTGCATACATATATATCTACGCATGTATATGCATGCACAAGGTTATCTATCTGTTTGTCTGTATGTCAAGCTGTCTATTGACGTGTGTGTGCGTGCTTGTGTGAGTGTGCATATGTAAATTCCATCGAATATTGCTTTATTGATCGTAGGTGAGGCTTTGTTGCTTATGTATGCATGTATGTATGTGTATGCATGTGTTGCGCGTATATATAAATATGAATATATATATATGTATATATACATGTATGTTTATATATATATATATATATATATATATATATATACATGCATCTCTCTCTATATATATACATGTGTATATATGCAAATGTATACATGCATACACACA
>NC_142950.1:2813554-2818554 GCF_046866305.1 Octopus bimaculoides
GATTGACCCCAGTACGCAACTGGTAGTTAATTTGTCGACCCCGAAAGAATGAAATGCAAAGTCGTCCTCAGAACCTAAAGACAGACGAAATGGCTCTAAACATTTTGCCCGGTGTGCTAACGATTCTGCCAGATCGCCGCCATAATGCGAATACATATATCGCAATGATGTTCATGATGACGATGGTGATGAATTTAATAATAGTGAGGATGATGGAAATGACGATGACAATGACGACGACGATTATTAAGGTGATAATGATGGTGACGAAGACGATGTCGACTTGGAATGGTTGATTCTGTTATTGGCACTGTAAAGAATGAGTGTTAATTCTCAAAGACCCCGCAGCCATCACGAGGGGTTTCCTTGAAGCTGGTTTCACTAACATCAAGCTCCGAATGCAGAATTCTAATTGCGGATCCGTCATGTTTTTGTGTCACGTGACTACATGATCATGTGACCGACCAGGCTATCAGACATCGTTATACACCGCTGATCACAATACGCTTTTTACGCCGTTTTATCTTTCAAATGATGCCACCCCGGTGGCTAGGCGAACAGGCCAATATTTGCCCCTGATCGTGAGTGCGTGTGTTTGTGTGTGTGGGGTGGGTGGGTGGAGTAATGTGAAATGAAGAGTTTTGCTCAAGAACACAACGCGCCGCCCAGTCAGGTAATCGAACGCATGTTCTGGCGATAGTGTGTGCAACAGCCTAACCCCTGGGCTACACGTTTTAACTGTTTTTGTGCCAGGGGTCTGGAAATGTTCATTCCTCTCCACTGTTTCATGGGAAGAAGTTTATAAAACCGAAAGCTTTGGCACGACCTAAGGGAAACATCATCAATAACCAGTTCCCATTGTAATATGTTTATTGCACAGCTGTGCCACCGTATAATTCAACAAAGAGTCGGAAACCTATTAACAAAAATTACATTTGAAGACGACAGAAAGTTGCAATTCGCTTCTAGTCAGAATAAACCTCAAAATATGACGTTTAATATATTATGCACGAATACTTATAATTCAATGTTTAATTTGTCGTAGCTGTTGGCGCCATTGCTGTGCACTTGCAGAAGCAGCAGCTGCAGAATAAGCAGCTGCAGAATAAGCAGCTGTGGTAGTAGTAGTAGTAGTAGTAGTAGTAGTAGTAGTAGTAGTAATTGGACTGGTTTTGATGGTAAGGATTGTAAAGGAATACAATTGCACTCTTTTATTAATTGCTGTTAAAGAGTTTTTTTCCTCACATTAACACAACAACAGTGGAGGCGCAATGGTCCAGTGGTTAGGGCAGCGGACCCACAGTCATAGCATTGCGGTTTCGATTCCTAGCCCGGGCGTTGTGAGTGTTTATTGAGCGAAAACACCTAAAGCTCCACGAGGCTCTTAAGAGACCAACAGTAAAAAGTTAAGTGCGTGGATCGATATTTTCGACAAAATTCAAGGCGGTGCCCCAGCGTGGCCACAGTATAATCATTGAAGCGAGGTGTTATATCACATATATCAAAACTTCGTTATTTAATAGAAAAATATCCCTCTTCATCGTCTTGTTTTTAGATTTTTCTATTTTCAAGTGACACGCTTAAAGATTTTAGTTATCAATTTCGGAATCCCATCCTGAAAAAATCGATTAAACGATCAACCAGTTTTGTAATTCGAATACGATCAACACAAAGAAATACTTGAAATGATGAAGTCTGAATTTATTTGTATGAGAACAATAGAAGATAGTTTCTTCTCTCATATTCAAGGTGTTGTTGAAAATGTCCCTGTCTGTGTATTGATAAGCGATTCTTTTACAAATGTCGTGACAAAGATCTTAATTACTGAGGAGACTGGAGGAATAGAATTTCTTTTTATCAATAGAGTTTTCGTATTTGGTTTTGTTTTCAGATGGTATTTTTTTCCAAGTGGTTACATCTAGTGAATGTCTTAAAGTATAGTTTTGGTTACATTGGTTCCAATAGTGACGTTTACACCAAAAATATCTGAATGTTACTAAAACATTTTTTTGAGTATACCCAAGATGCATGGAGGCTTATACTTGAAATGACGAAACCGTCGTCTCTATGTCGTCCTGTAATCTAAAACCGGTTTGAATTCTGTGAGTGTTTAGAGGTAACAGTCCTATAGAATGAATTCCTCCGCCCAGTGTCTATACATACATACATACATACATACATACATGCAAATATGTATGCGTGTGTGTTAGTGTATACGTTTATTGGTGAAATATTAGACAATATATACAATAAAGTTTATTTATTCCGGTTCTTGTATACACATTATTCCGAATCTATCTATCTGTCTGTCTGTCTGTCTGCCTCTCTCTCTCTCTCTCTCTCTCTCTCTTTATATATATATATATATATTTATATATCTACTTCTCTGTCTATCTATCCATCTATTTATCTATCTATCTATCTATCTATCTAATCTAATCTATGTATACAAAATTTACTTGAAAGGACTCATACCTTAAATATTTAAATATACTATTTGAACGGTTAAAAGAAGAAAAGAACCCACAAACAATAGAAAACGACAGAAAACCAACCAATACAAAAGCCCTCCTACTCAACAAGAGTAAACAACTCACTGAAAGCAGTGAGTAGATGTGTACAGCGCAAAGCAACAACAACAACAACAACAATAATAACAAACAACAGTATAAAATATAATTACTTATGTTGTATGTATACGTATATATTAAAACTACAATATATACATATGCATACATATATATATGTAAACACACACATATATATATATACACAAACATACACACATATCTACATATATATATATATACATACATATGTATATCTATCTTTCTATCTATCTATATATCTATATAGATGCTTATACACACACACACATACATACACATAGTTGAATAAACACACATAAAAATATATGTAAATATTAGGGATATTTCGTAATATTTTATTCGACTTGTGTATTTCTGATGTCTTTTCAAATATTTTTTTTCCCAAACTAAACTGAAACTTCGATTGTTTTCGATAACAATCAAAACCACAATAATAATCATTGCTTTTGTTATTGTGATGATTATTGTTATGGAAAACAATCGGAGTTACATTTTATTTGGAAAATATATATAATGTATACTTTAAGAAAAATAAGGAATACACAAGACGAATAATTTATTAGCAAATCACAGCATAATGCATACGCACAAACACACATACATACATACTATATATACACATACAACACACATATATATATGTATATATATATATGTATTCATATATATATATATGCATGTTTGTATATACGAATATATACATTAGAATGAATAAATTTTATTATCTATAAATAAATATTATATTCACACACAGATACATCATATATATATATGTGTGTGTGTGTATGTGTATGTATGTATTTATATATATATATATATATATATATATATTTATATATATATATATATATATATATATATATATATATATATATATATATATATATATATATATATGTGTGTGTGTGTGTGTGTGTGTGTGTGTGTGTGTGTGTATGTATAACTCATAGAGTATGCATATATTGTATATTCATATATAGATATAATAAATATAATTATACATACATAATTTCCAGAGGCTATATGCCAACACACGCACCACACACGCATACAAACGCACACAAACACTCACACACACATACACACGCGCATATAAAACATATGCATGAAACATATGTTAGTAAATATTCTATGAAATATAACAAATAATGGAAAATGCGGAAAATAAATATATAAATACATCAATGCACTAAAAAATACATAATTGAAAGAAAGAAAAAAAAAACTAAAATATTTAGAATAAAAGAATTATAAATGAAATTGTTGTTTGAGAGGTGGTTGGGTGGTTTCGAATAATTTTCGCATGGTGGTTGATTGAAAGAAAATAATGCCGGGTAAAGGAGAATAAATTTGGCGGCGGCGGGTTGGTGAGTGGTTTGGTAAAGGAGAATAATTTTCTACTTCAGTTGAAGAAATTGGATAAAATTCGGATTGAGATGAACAGAAGACTGTTTAAAGCACAATGGATTTGAAAAGCACAAGGGTGTTTTTAGCTATGGAGAGAGAAAAAAAGGAAAAATAAAACGTGTTCTAATGTTATTTTGTGAAGATGTATCTGTAATTGCAAGAATATAATAAATATTTAGAGATGTTTTTTTTCAGAGTGAAATCTATAGATTGTTTTTTAAGTAGTGAAATATATATGAAATAAAGGATATATTTATAAAGTAAATGTTTTGTTTGAAATATGGTTGACGTTGTTACGCGTGTGATGTTTATGTTTGTTTGTGTATGTGTGTGGTTGAGTGTGTGAGTGTGTGTGTGTTAGTGTGCACATATGTTCAAATACCTACAGACATCTATGTATTAGACACGTATGTGTATCTGCATTTGTGTGGTGGTGAGTGCAAAGATGCGTGTATATATATATATATATATATATATATATATATATATATACGCATATATATATGCATATACGTACGTATCGGTGTGTGTGTGTGTATGTGAAAGATTATGGTGGTTACACCTGACAATCTTAGCTGGCATATTTGTTTGTATATCTATCTCTATTTGTAATGTATGCATCAATATGAATGCGTGTATATATGTCTATATGTAGATATGAATGTAGGTAAATGTAAATGAATGTATGCACATCACGCACATACTCTCACACACACAGACCAACACATACTTACACACACACACACACACTGGTTTGCACATATGCATGTAACATGTGTCAGTGACAGTATATGTGTATGTAGACTTATGACTAGGTGAGTGTGTGTGTGTATACACCCCTATAAATACATGTATACAAATTTAATCTGAGAAAAGATATTTTCATACACAGTTCTCTTGACAGATTTTCGCTTTGTCTTCTTGTTCGATGGAGGACTACAGCCAAGGTTGCACTATATACGACAGGCTAGAAAATGTAAATTC
>NC_142950.1:2826054-2838554 GCF_046866305.1 Octopus bimaculoides
TATATATATATATATATATATATATATATATATATATATATATATATGCACACATTATTCAAAATGGCCGGACATAGCTCCCTTTTGAACTTGTCACACGGCTAGAATATATGTATTTATATGTGTGCATAAATGCATGCTTGTACACACACACACACACACACACACACACACACACACACACACATATATATATATATATATATATATATATATATATATATATATATATATACACATACCACACATACATATATATATGTATATATATGTATAGGTGTATATATGTTTGTGTGCTTATGTTTGTATGTATATTTATATATATAAATATATTTACATAAACACACACGCACACACATAAACATGCCTATATATTGCAATTAATTTTTCATATTTAGATCGCTTCACGTCGTTAAAGCTATGATAGATTGCAATTTTACGAGTTATTTCTTATGTACACATGTTACAAACTCGCAGATACCATTGAATCTATTGGTTAAATCGGTCAAAATGTCGTATATTGATGTAAAGTGGATGGGAGAGTGTCTCTTAGTTGTACACGCATTTCTTCTCCCACATTTGCATGCGTTTGCTGTAGCTGCGACAGTGGGATAATATCGCAATTAATACATACATACATGCATACATACATACATACATACATACATACATGCGTAAACAGACACGGACATATATATAGTTGAAATTTATCTATCTATCTATCTATCTATCTATCTATCTATCTATCCATCTATCTATCTCTCTCTCTCTCTCTCTCTCTATATATATATATATATATATATATATATATATATATATCTATATATATATATATATTCATTTATATACATATGGGCCCTTTGTATACCACCGAAAGAATGTATGTATATATAAATATATCTATATCTATATCTATCTATATATATATATATATATATATATATATCGTTATATATCTATCTATCTATCTATCTATCTATCTATCTATATATATATATATATATATATATATATATATATATATATATATATATATATATATGTATCTATGTATGTATAAATATAACTTATGCTCACACACACACACGACACACACACACACCACACACACACACATACCACACACACACACACACACACACACACACATATATATATATATATATATATATATGTGTGTGTGTGTGTGTGTGTGTGTGTGTGTGTGTATAGGACTGGTGTATTCAGTAGAAAGGGTACATAAATAATGTATATATACATATATATATATCGACATGTATTGCACATATACATACTGTATGTGTGTGTATGTGTGTGTGTGTGTGTGTGTGTGTGTGTGTTGTTTGTATGTGTGTGTGAGTATGAAAGGATCGTATATGACATAGACATTAATCTGGTCTTCCATATTTGATGGCAGCAACAGGAGAGAGGAGGACGCTGGAATGGCGCTTCCTTCAACATGATCATCATAGATCGCTTGAATAAATTTAAAGCCATTATTCATTATTCTTGTCAGCCAGGATGCTTTGAGATATATTCTCGCAGTAGCATCAGCAGTTCGTAGCAGTAGCAGTAGTAGTAGTAGTAGTAGTAGTAGTAGTAGTAGTAGTAGTAGTAGTAGTAGTAGTAGTAGTAGTAGTTTCATCATGAAATAACAGTTTTGAATGTGTTCCTCTCTCCGTTCTACAGAATAGTTTGAGGGGGGGGGGGGGTTGTCTACTCTGTAACGCGCCCCGCTCTCCATCATCTGGCGATGACGACGACGATGACCAAAGCACTCTTCCATACGCCACCGCCGTCGCCACCCCCATCGACAGCATGAGCATCAACATATCCACCACTATCACCACCACCATCACCACCACCACCAGCAACATCATCATCAACAACAACACCGCCCTGTATGTGTGCATCTGTCTGGCTTGCATGCGCGTGTATGAGTGCGTGTGCATACGTATGCATATATGTACAGGGTGGCCATAAAGTCACGCGCCATCCCTCAATATGTGAAATTGCTAACATTCTCTTTTTTTTTATCGTTTTTTTCTTCTTTTACAACTGCCCATATTACTCCCAAACCAATCCTCATTCGATGGAGGCAGATAACCAACAAGGATGGGGAGGGGGCAAGGTAATGGCCTGGTGTGGGATTTGGCGCAATCAAGTAATTGGGCCATTTTATTTTGAGTTCTCTGTGACAGGTGATTCGTATTTGGACACGATACGAATCCTTACATTTGGAGGCGCCTGGCTTAACGTTCGGGGCATTCGGCTTACGCTTATAACGTCGTGAGTTCAAGTTCCGGTGACGCGTTGTGTCCTTGAGCAAGACACTTTATTTCCCGTTGCTCCAGTACACTCAGCTGGCAAAAATAATTAGTACCTGTATTTCAAAGGGCCAGCCTTGTCACACTCTGAGTCATGCTGAATCTCCAGGAGAACTACGTTAATGGTACACGTGTCTGTGGCGGCCTCAGCCACTTTCACGTTAATTTCATGAGAAATCTGTACCGTTGATCGGATCAACTGAAAGCCTCGTCGTCGTGACCGACGGAATGCCAGTAACATTGCACACACACTCACACACACACACACATGTATATGTATATGCAAATATGTTTATATATGTATGTGTGTGTGTTTTTACTAATACACTATTGATGAAATTCTTCACAGTTTCCGTCTACCGAATTTGGTGGGTAACGCTCTGGTAGCAGACACAAAGCCTAATATTAATGACTGGTAGGGGGAACCGTATATCGTTACACAACTCTAATCTCCTACCAGCTATATCGAAAGATTATTAAGTCAACAATGTGCCCTACCTATTTTACTATTTTCGATCGCATTGTTTACACAGACGTATTCGTATAAGTAACGTCTTAACTTTCAGTAGTAGCTCTAAATTTTATAGAAAATCTGGTGAGATAGCTTTACAAAACCTAATGTCCAACGGGGCCAAACCCAGAACTACATAATAATGAATCGTCTTCCTCATCGTTGTTTTCGGCAGTCCGTCGTTTACGACGCCGAGGTTTCCATTTGATCCGATCAACAGAACAGCCTGCTAGTGAAATTAACATGCAAGTGGCTGAGCACTCCACAGTCACGTGTACCCTTAACGTAGTTCTTGGGGATATTCAGCGTGACACAGTGTGGCAAGGCTGGTCCTTTGAAATACAGGCACAATAGAAACAGGAAGTAAGAGTGAGAGAAAGTTGTGGCGAAAGAGTACAGCAGGGTTCGCCACCATCCTCTGCCGGAGCCTCGTGGAGCTTTAGGTGTTTTCGCTCAATAAACACTTACAACACCCGGTCTGGGAATCGAAACCGCGATCTTATGACCGCGAGTCCACTGCCCTAACCACTGGGCCATTGCGCCTCCACTTCCTCATCACATAACCATGATCAACGATGGCGTCATTGGGAATTATTGTCACTATTTCTAGCAGGCTGATCCACGGTGGTGTATCGTAGAGATTTCGTCTTTTATCTGGCTAGCGTCGTCGACGACATAATTTCGAAGAGCCGAGTATTGATACAATGAATGTATAGGTTTTGTTTATTGGTTTATTGTTGGTTAACTGCGCTGCCTAATGGGGAATAAGCGAGCGATCATTCATACGAAGTGACAGAAGCGATTCCTGTTTTCATAAGCTTGCAACATTCTGTATTAGAGATGATTTATGGAGTCTTTGACAGATTCCTTATTATCAGGATTCTACATGTGTCGATAGAAAGCAGATGCGGTGGCGGTTGGTCGGGTGGGAGTTAAACCAGCAAAGCTTTTCAAGAAATTCGCGTTCTTTCATCTGTTGGAAAGGAGAAACGCGCCGGATTATCCGGAAACTCCTTACAAAACATCCGTACAAATATGTGAGTAAATACATACCCGTACACACACTCACACACACACAGACACAGACACACACACAGGCACCGACACACACACACAGACACACACACACACACACGAACACACACACACATACAGATATTGTCATATATGCACATCTATGTGTGTATCTATGCGATACTCATGCATACACACACACATGCACGTCACCTGTTATGTATGAATGTTTGTATATATATATATATATATATGTGTGTGTGTGTGTGTGTGTGTGTGTGTGTATGTATGTGTGTGTGTGTGTATACATAATCATATATGCGCGAACACAAATAGGCATTCAGTACAAGAATACAGAGACATACTTGAGTATATAAATATTTATACATGCAAATATACGCACACAAACACATACACTTACACAAACGCGTACATATATATATATATATATATATATATATATATATATATATATATATATATATATATATATGAGTGTATAGTAAATATAGACATTGTGAGATATATAACATAAGACATAATAGAAACGATTGTGATATAAGATAGAACGAGGTAGTTATTTAACAAGTTAAGCCAAATAAATAGGCTGATATACACCTACGTACATGCACATACGCATATATCATATATACGCGCGCCCGTGTGTGTGTGTCTCTCTCTATATATATATGCCTCTCTCTTTATATATATATATATATATATATATATATATATATATATATATATATATATATATATATATATATATATATATAAATATATATATATCTAAATTTATATATATATATATATATATATATATATATATATATATATATATATATATATATATATATATATATATATATATATATATAGACACAGGCAGATGAGAATAGCGATTTAGGATGCCATGTCCTCGCAGCTGGAGCAAGATTATATATAAATATGAAAAATATGATTAAACTTTTACATTAAAGCATTTGATAATCTGATATTTGCGTCGAAACATTGCTTTTCAAAGGGTGAAGAGAAGATTTCGGGCGAGGTTCACATCTGTATGAAGTGATAAGACCAATAATTATTAAAATATGGCGAAAATGCATTTGTAAATAGCGTTTGATGGTAAAAGTTTCAGAGATGTTTTATCTGGATGATGTTGTCTGTATGTCGAGTAAAGAGCACAGGTAAGTGTGTGTGTGTGTGGGTGGGGGGAAATTTGAGTCAAATATTGCGTTGTGGAGGGAGGTGGAAAGGAAGAGAATACGTCAATGGACTTCGTTCAATTCTTGTCCGCTGTTTGTGGCTGGTTTGTGTTTTTTTATGAAAATAAAATAATTACTTGTTTGATCGCAAGTCCCGGCAATTCTAGGGTGCACACTGGTCGATAAAGTACATATATACGTACATACATACATGCATACATACTTTTATACATGCATACATCAGGTGAAATATTTGAATTTCTAGTTCTTCATACGAGAGGTTGGAGAAAAGTTCCTGGTTTCGATTAATAGAAAATACGGGTGGATCAAATAATTAGGATCTTATTCGACATATTTCCCGCTCAGATTCACACACTTATATGGAGAGGTCCTTCGGCTTTTCTAAGCCCTGTAAAAGAACTCGAAAGTTTGGTGCTCCAACCTGGTCATTTTCGGTACCCTTAAAGCCAGGAACTTTTCAGGACGCCCCTCGTATATCACATGATGACCTCATCCCGCTGATTTTAAGTAAAATGTTAAACACTCATTGAGATGGACCAGTGTCCTGTCTAGGTGGGGAACCTTTACGCCAATGAAACCGGGAGACCGACCCTTATGAGCCAATCATTGATTAAGTACCAGTTGAGCACTGGTGTCGATGTAATCGATCTAATCTCTTCTCTCCAAATTTCAGGCCCTGTTGAGGGATCATCATCATCATCATTATTACTTCTACTAGTAGTAGTAGTAGTGGTGGTGGTGGTGGTAGTTATATTCTTTAGTCTCAAGGTGAATTCTGATTCGACAGATCTACAACAAAAGGCAGTACGATCCAGATACGGCCATCAAAGACCTAAGTGTACCTAAAGGTACATCCTGAAATACGTTATTTCTTAAACTCACCCATCCTTCCACCTCTTGTTTTAAAGGACAGCAGGAATTAATTTAAGAGGAATTTAGCTGCTATTTCTTTGGCAGATTGAGCGGTTACCCATCGCTTCGTTGTTTCTGTTGCTGCAGTTGCAATTGGCTGTTGTTGCTGTTATTGCGGTCGCTCCCGTTGTTGTTGTTGTTGTTGTTGTTGTTGCTGTTGTTTCCTGTGTTTTTGTTGTTGCTGCTGCTACTATTATATGCTTCATTAAGTGAACTTTGATCTAACAATTCATTAATTACACAGTAAAACCAGCGAAATTAATGAAGTTTGACAAACGATAAATCACGTTACATGCGGAATGATATTAATTTCGATTCAGAAGTTATGGACGGACACCTTACGCAATCTCTCACAACGAAGCCAGCCCGACTAGCGCTTACGTGGTTAAACAGGATGCCAGGTATAACAGCTACTACTACTACTACTACTACTACTACTACTACTACTACTACTACTACTACTACGACTACTACGACTGCTGCTGCTGCTGCTACTACCACTACTGCTGCTGCTACCGCTATTACTACTAAAATAGCGACTAACTCTCCCTCCGATGACCCTTACCGTGTTACAAAACTGACAATGCACTTGATAATGTAGTCTTAGGTACATTCTGCGTATTATTCTTCTCTAATGACTTCAGCATGAAGGAAGGATATTCTGCTTAATGCACAGTTATGTCTAGTCCTTCCTCCATAGAACTTCCGCGACCTCGGTGGCATTTGAACTCGCCACCTTTAGGGGTTAAACAATAACAATGTCTCACCGAGGTTTTCCCTATACAGACTCAAGGTCTGCAAGTCGCAGCAGCCAAGCGTTCCTCAAATATCCACTTTTATTTCTTTAGACAAGAAAATTGCAGCAAACCTGTGTGTTGGTGGAGTTAAACGTAGCATGCAGACCATCATATAACTTGTTTTATTCTTCACTTCCGTCTTACGAATTCAGTGTGCACATGCGCATCGTATGTTCATACATCTCTTTCAGATTCGTATCCAAAACTGTTTACAGATCACAACCAACGCACAAACCTGCGTTCACGAAGAGCGCATCACACTCCGATCATTGTGTTAAAAAGGTTATATTGGATTAAGCAATGTTATGCTATATCTGCTAAATATACACAATGGTCGCGGCTGGAATGCTATTTATTATGGCAGTATTTATTTGGGGCTAAAGAACAGCAACAAAAATAGAAACATCAACGACAAGAAAATCAGTAATAATTGTTTAAAAATGAAAAAAATGTATAAATTATGGTGGATTGTAGGATTAATTTCTGATATTTTATCTTCCACTTGTTTTAGACATTTGACAGCGGCTATGCTGGGGTACCGCCTTGAAGAATTTTGTCGAGTATTGTCGAAGGAATCGACCAAAGTGCTTAGTCTTTTCGAAACTGATACTTACTCTATTGGTTATTTTTGTCGATCCACTAAGATACGGGGAAGTAAACACATCAACACCGGTTCTCAAGCCGTTGTGGAATGCAAATATTCACACACAAGCACACACACAAATACACACACATATACAGGATGGTCTTCTTCCTGTTCCCGTCTACCAAATCCACACAGAAGGCTTTGTTCTCCTGGCGGCAGAAGAAAGTAGAAGACACTTACCGAAGGTGCCACGCAGTAGGACTGAACCCGGAGCCATGTGACTGGGAAGCAAACTTCTTACAACATAGGGACTCGCACGCATGTATAGCCACGCCTGTGCCTAATAGCCACACCTGTTCCTAATAGTCACGCCTCTGCCTAATAGCCACGCCAGTGCCTAATAGCCACGCCTCTGCCTAATAGCCACGCCAGTGCCTAATAGCTACGTCTGCGCCAATACAGCCTATATAATGAAACAAATTTGTGAAGGGAGTCATGTGTTGAAATAACTTCGCAGGGCGTTCCTCTGCGGACATTTGAACAACAGCAGCAACAGCAGCAGCTGCAACAGCAGCAACAGCAGCAGCAGCAGCAGCAACAGCGACAGCAGCAGCAGCAGCAGCAGCAGCAACAGCAGCAAAGGTAACGACAATAACAATAGCGAAAAACGAATTAACTGAAACAATATGTCATCGTAGCTTTAGCATCTTTAAGAGGAAAGATGTTGAGTTGATATAATTGCCTAAGCGTTGAAAGCTGTTTCGTGCAAACGGCTTTTGGTGTTGTTTGCAAAGTAAGGAGATGAAAGATGAGACATTAACAGGCAGGATGTGTCGTAGTTTGATGGATGGCTGCATGAAAATAAACAATGGTGATTGGTGACTTATTGGGCAGAATGAATAGAGAGACACGGACAAAATGGCGACGGGATTAAAGTCAACGTGTGTGTACGTGTATGCGAGAGTATGTGTGTGTGAATGTGTGTGTATGTATGTGTGTCAGGGGTTAGGTTACTACATCAACGATACCAGAACTGGAACAACAATCAGGAAGACAAACCAATCGATATCTCTCTCTCTCTCTCTCTCTCTCTCTCTCTCTCTCTCTCTCTCTCTCTCTCTCTCTCTCTCTCTCTCTCTATCTATCTATCTATATAAATATATATTATATACATTATACAAACATACCTGTATATATATATATATATATATATATATATATATATATATATATATATATATATATATATATATATATATATATATATATATATATATATATATATATATATATGTATACATACATATATATATATATATATATATATATATATATATATATATATATATATATATATATATATATATATATATATAATATATATATATATATACACAGACTCACACATACACACACTCACACATACACACATGTATAGAGACTAACACGCATGCATGACTGGTACTTTGGTTCTGTGCGTCACGAAATGATGAAAGCTTTAAGTGACTCGCTAGGATTTGAACCACAAAATGTAAATGTCAGAAGAAACAACTGAATACATTTTCCACCTTTCTAACGACTCTGTTCATCCACTCACCACCACCACCACCACCACCACCACCACCACCTTCTTCTTCTTCTTCTTCTTCTTCTTCTTCTTCTTCTTCTTCTTCTTCTTCTTCTTCTTCTTCTTCTTCCAATAATAAATAATAATAATAATAATAATGGTAATAACGATATCGCCATTGATAGATATCTTAATTATATTTCCAGGCGCTATAGTCAGATCTTCCTTACAGCCCTGTACAGTCTTCCGGGAACCTATTAAAATTATTACGTAACATAATCTGCTTGCAGATCTTTAAAATTAATTATTTCCTTAATTTATGCAGACATTTGTCAGATAATGATGCTATTCCTATTTGGCAATTTCAGATCAGGTGTCATTATTGCAGAATCATCCCAAACGGCTGCGCGATTTGCAGAATTTGCTCAGCGACTGGGGCAACGTACATTGCAGTATTTAGTTACACACGTTTACGTTCTGGGTTCAAATTGAGATAGCGACTCATAAACACTTCTTGTTAGATATAGCTACGGCCCTTTATGTTCTGTGTTCAAATTGGTAGAGTGATAGATGAAATGCCTAGTGGTGGTTACTTTCGATTCTTTTCGTCCTGGGTTCAAATTGATAGAACACCACCGGATAACATGGCTTGCGATATATAGTTACAAGATCGTGGGATGCATGTATTCCGGTGTTTTTACCGCTTCTTCAGTAACAGAGATTGGAAAGACAGACGCTGCGAACTGAAAGAAGAATATGCATCTCTCTCTCTCTCTCTCTCTCTCTCTCTCTCTCTCTCTCTCTCTCTCTCAATGTTTATATACATATATATATATGTAGCTACATACCTATTTTACATTTATACCAACCGTGTAATTCGCTATCACATTCACTCTTCCATATAACCTTCTACCATATCTCTCTCTCTCTCTCTCTCTCTCTCTCTCTCTCTATATATATATATATATATATATATATATATATATATATATATATATATATATTATGCTGTTATTGTATCTTCGGGTGAACCACCCGTTTCATCTTTTATTTAAACCCTCATCGGGAGACAAAAAATCAGAGGTCCTCTTTGTAAATGGCTTTATAAACAATATTCAAAGACGCAAGAATATCCCTTTCCAACAAAAAAACTAACACAAGAGAATAACACAAAATATCATTTTTAATGGCCCAAAATCCAATTTAACTTTAGAAAAATTTTCAATTATTGGGAGTATGCCCAATTTGCCAGCGTTGTTAAATTAGCTTTATATACAGGTTTATATAAATTTCACATGCTCCTATATCTGATTTATGTGTTATCAGTACCTGCTCATCCCTATAATATTTGATTTATATATAGTTTTAATTAATAGAATTATGGCTAGCAATTCAATTCAGTTTATTAATTTTAATTATTATCATTATCATCATCATCATCATCATCATCATCATCATCATCATCATCATTATTATTATTATTATTATTATTATTATTATTATTATTATTATTATTTCCCTTATTATTATTATTTAAATTTTAACTAATATCGTAATATCGTCAATTTCATGTCCCTATACATACATGAGTACACACGCACACACACACACACACACACACACACACACACACACACACACACACACATATGTATATAAGTATTTATATATATGCATATATTATCATCATCATCATCATCATCATCATCCCTATTATTATTATTATTATTATTATTATTATTATTATTATTATTATTATTATTATTATTATCGTTATTATCATTATTATCACCATCATCATCATTATTATTTTTATTATTATTATTATTTTAGCCATTATTATTATTATTTCAATTTTAACCAATATCGTAATATCGTCAATTTCATGTCCTTATACATACATGAATACCTACACACACATATATGTGTATATATATGTGTATACATATGTGTATATATGTATTTATATGCATGCATATATTATTATTGTTATCATTATCATCATTATCATCATCATTATTATTATTATTATTATTATTATTATTATTATTATTATTATTATTATTATTGTCAATATTATTATCATCATCATCATCATCATCATCATCATTATTATTATTATTATAATTGTGATATCAACTTAAATATTCTCGTATAACATCGTATATTTCAATTAATATAATTAGATCTTTCCGTCTGATTTATGGATTGTCAGTATCACTTAACCACCATGCATATTTCGTTCATTTAATTTACTTAATCAATAAGGTAACTGCTAATAATCAACGCTGTTAATTTCTCTACCTCCATTACATACAACGCCTACATTTTTTTTCCTGCTCACAGGTTTATAATATATTAAAAATTGCATTCACATTTTGTAGCTGAGTACCTTCCATATTTCTTTTTTTATTCGTTTCTTTAGAATAACGACCGATGATATAACTCCATCTTCGTGATTAATATTTATTACACCTATTCAGCTCATTTAGACGTATTAACACTGTAATGTGAAGCGCATGTCTTAGCGGTTAAAGTGTAATGCTCAAAAACATGTTGCGGGGTCGATTTCTGGCAATGTGTATCTGGGCAAAGTAAGCCACATCCCGTGGGACTAGACCAACGTGAAATGACAAACCAGGTCTAGTTCAGTCTGATGAAAGTGAATATGAGAAGGAATTAATCAGTAGGGGACAATCGTCCAATCCTGGAGCATGACTCCAAAGATTGAGATATTGATTGCTCAGTTCTTTATTTTTTCTATAGAAAATTCTATTCAATTCTATTTAGATAATCAGGACTACACAAATGACCTCGACTCGATGACTGCTTAATGCGAATCATACATATTTGCTGTTTCGATGTCACTGGCTCTCTTCAGTACGGTGTAGAAATACTTGCGGTGAAAGTATGATGCGCTTTTCACTTCTAAATGGTTGAGTACTTTTCCATTGGCTTTGCTGAGCGGTAAGAAGTTTGTTTCTCCATCACATGGTTCCGGGATCGGTCCTACTAAGGAGAACCTTGAAGAAATGACTTCTACTGCAACCTCGGGACGACCAAAACCGTGTGAGTGGATTTTGTAGACGGAAACTGAAAGAATCCCGTCGTATATATCTATGTGTATATGTCTTTGTATCTGTGTTTGTGCAAACAACCCCATGATCACCGGTCTTGGTGTATTTACATCCCCGTAATTAGCGGTTCGGAGAGAATAACAAACTGGCTTTAAAAAAATAAAAATGCTCAGGTCGATCCAATCGGCTAAAACTTCACAAGGGGGTACCCCATCATGGCCGCAGGGAAACGAAGCGACTGAATGAGGTAAAAGATACAAGATTTAGCTTCTGCGTTGTTTCTTTTTATTTCTTTGTTTCCAAAAGTTTTATTTAAAGCGGTCGCCATGACGAGACTACAGCTGCTGCAATGCTCGCAGAAATTACAACGAAGTTTGCTGTTAACATCCACAGAATAACTATTTGTTCTATTACCATTCTCTCTACGATTTCAACATACCTATTATGGAAATCTGAGAATGATATAGCAGTGTGTCATGATTG
>NC_142950.1:2846054-2848554 GCF_046866305.1 Octopus bimaculoides
ATTTGTTATTAAAGATTATGACGTACACAAAATCATTCAATTATATTTGGCACCGTTCCTGTAACTTGAGACGATTTTTATTCCTAATTCTTCAAGTTATTGCTAATCAATTCTTGTGTGGATTTTTTTGAAAGAATCATCTGTTTAATGTATTCTTTGTGAATGATAAAAATCAATTATAATATCCCCAGCATGTTTAGCTTTCATGATTTCGATTTTCTCTTCTAACATCCAGTTAGCATGGTTTGTAAGCTTGGATGCAAGCGCGGATCCAAGCATACGAGAAAAGTAAGGGCTGCAAGAATGAATTACAAGCATGGCTTGGACACATATGCTGCAATTTGGGTGAAACGATGGGTTGCAAACTGAAGCAGGAATATGGGGCCAAAGCAGTGTGATTAACAGCTTTCTTCTTTGACTAATACACCTTGGGGTTTCAATCCCATCACGCGCTAAATCGTACCCGTGTAAATTTCTACGTTGGCCTCGGGTCGAACCAAAAATTGAGGATTGAGATTTGGTTGACGAAAACCGTGTGAAAACTCGTCGTCGGAGGTGTTCTTCTTGTTGCGTGGTGGTCTTCATGCATCGCTTGGACTAGCACATCGCCCTTCCGTTTCCTTGGTATGCTTTTAACAAATATATATATATATATATATATGTATGTATATATATATATATATATATATATATATATATATATATATATATATGTGTGTGTGTGTGTGTGTAAGTATATATATATATATATATATATATATATATATATATATATATATATATATATATATATATATATATGTATATATATGTATATGCATGTATGTATATGTATATATGTATATATGTATGTATGTATGTATGTATGTATGTATGTTACCTATAGAATTTCACTGTACACCCTGTATTCCAAGTTCAAATTCCACCGAGGTCATCTTCGCAATTTATTCTTTTGGTGGTTGAAAAATAAACTACCAATCGAATACTGGAGCCAACTATCCTCTCACCCACCTCTCTCTCTCTCTCTCTCTCTCTCTCTCTCTCTCTCTCTCTCTCTCTCTCTCTCTCTCTTTCTCTGTTTTTGCGGGGATGGATGGGCTCCGTTGCGTCTTGAAATGTCATTGATACGCTTTCACAACGACTTGAACAGTGATTGATGTTCCACGGCGTGGCTCATTCAATACGTCCATCAACCAGATCGTTTAGCTTACAAGATATGAAGATCTGATATTTCTATGGGACTTTCGTTAACTGCTTTTCAGAAGAACGCTATATTTCATTGCCGCTAAGGTAGATGTAGGCGTTATTGATGAATGTTTGGCTTCGATCTCTTGTGAATTCTAAAGAGAATTCAATATATGGAATTATTCTTGTTGCAGCTAATAAAGATGCTTAACTCCAGGTCAGGCGAGACTCAGCAGAGAAATTTAAGTCATTATTCCATATTTACAGTCGACGAGATGTCTATCTCATTAGCGCACAAGATAACATGCCTAGTGGTATTAATTCTTCAGGCTGTACGATTTGAGTTCGAATCACACCAAAGGCCGAGTTTGCCTTTCAGCCATTCATGGTCGATAAATTAGGTACCAGTCAAGCACTGCGGATCGGTGAAACCGACTAGCCCACTCCCGCAGATTTCTTGTGCCTATAGAGGGAAAGTTTGCGGGAACATCAAGCAAAGATGATGGCGACTAGCTGGTCATTGCGTGCGCCACTCTCAACTGGAAACTTCCACATTAGAACCCATGTAGAACCCATGGTGATGCAAGAAAAGGAAAACGTTGTCATGATTACATCGACAACTTGATTGCAGACACTGGCTTGGAATTTATTCAGGACCGCGAGGTCATAATGATGATTTAAGAAGTGTGGCAGGTGAAGGACTTTGTTGCTGTAGCCCGAGTTTGAACCCGACCATATTAATAGTTTCAAAAGAAATAGATTACGAGAAGGTTTGCAAAGTATACAGAAATGAGCACAAACTACAACCTCGTGCACTTTCTAAGCAAACCGTTGATTTTTCTATAAAGCAATACGCAGTAACGACATATAAATAATGGAGAAGTGAATACGTCTTAAACAAAATAACTTTATTAGAAAGAATACATAACATCAACAGAAACTGAAGTGCCATCTCCCTAAAGTATACAGTAGCGGATATCCGGCATGTTTCCAGAGATCTTCGGAAGCAGGAAACTTCCTGGCGTTGACAACTTTTAGTGAGATGTGTACTTCTGCTAGTGGCTTGGTATTGAGCATATTTCGCTGCTAAATTCCATATTATGAATACGTTAACACCAAGTTGTCTATCTGTCTATCTATCTATCTATCTATCTATCTATCTATCTATCTATCTATCTATCTATCTATCGATCTGTCTGTCTGTGTCTGTCTGTCTGTCTGTCTATCTATCTATCTATCTATCTATTTATCTATCTGTGTATCCATCTATCTACCTATCTTTCTATCTATCTGTCTATCTGTTTATCTATCTATC
>NC_142950.1:2853554-2866054 GCF_046866305.1 Octopus bimaculoides
GGGGTAAACGTATTTCACTGAGTTAATACAGAAATGGTGAATGGTATGAAACGAAGCAGTATTTGGGAATGTTTAAATAGAAATATATGGCTGTTTGGTTAAGAAGCTTGCTTTACCACCACGTGGTTTCAGTTTCAATCTTAGTGCACGGCATATTGAATATGCGTCTCATACTGTAGCACCGGAACGATCAATGTTCCGTGAGTGACTTTTAACGACAGAAACAATATAGAAATTTCGTTTACATATTAAATGTGTGCACGTATGAATAAATATCTATATATATAGAGAGAGAGTTCAAATTTACAGAAAAACAAAAGACAAAAACAGGTGCATGATCAACAAACAGGTGTATTAATTTAACACTCGGGAAAAAAATGAGAAGTCTTTTACGTTTCGAGCCTACGCTCTTCGGTAGAAATGAATAAGAAAGAAACAATCGAGAGAGAATGAGGAAAAAACAGGGTAGAGTTCACGGGTGGTTAACGGAAAGTATGACCAAGCCACCTTAGATGTTTTGTGCTGCAGAGATTTGATGACGCAGTGATGTATTTTGCGGTTCAAAACGAAGTCCAATGGGCGAACGTACGCAATTTGAGGTAGGCAGTAGTTGCCGAAGACTTCGAGGTTTTGGCGATCATCAGTTCTCATTTACCAGGATTCACGTCCATATAGAAAGATAGTGCGAATAATCGTTTGGATAATGATGATGCGAGCCAGATTTGACATCAGGTACATATTCAGACAAAGCTAGAAAGTGTCGTAAATGTCATATTGCCGTACATAAACCACCGCCAAATTTGAATGAGAACCTCCAAAAGTCAGTCATTACTATCGAATGATACAAGCAACACGCATATACGCACACGAACACACACGCGCCCACACACACAGAAGCACTTAAGAACAAAAACACATATAAGTACACACACACAAACACATACGAAAATAAGCGTTACTGTCAGACAATACACATGCATATCTATAGATTTATAGGTAATAATAATGGCAGATCAATATTTAGAGCTATCGATTTTTCACTTGCGCATAAATATAAAGAAACTTCATTCATACACACACGCATCCCATATATATATCTATGATATATATGTGTATATATGTGTATATATGTGTATATATCCGCCCCTCCATCAAACCATCCATCCATACATACATATATACATATTATATAAATAGATAGATATATACATACACATATATGCATTTATATGTATGTTTGCACACACACACACACACACACACACACACACACATGTGTGTGTGTATATTTGTGTATATGTGTATGTATGTATTTCTATATACTTATATTTACAAATATTTTTATAGTTTCCTGAAATCAAAATGTTAACATACATGCATGTACACACCAACACAAAAACGCACTAACACTCATGCACACACATTCACACAGACACACTCTATCTCTCTTACACACACACACACACATGATTACAGTTGATTTGCTTTGGTCTGATATTTTTTTTCCCCCAAAATTTAAATTTGTACCGAAGAATTACCAAGAATAGTAAATAAGATTTTAAGAAACCTTATTATTTTTGCGTTTCTGTGAAAGAATTTTAAGTCCTAGAAAATCAGACCTTCAAATATGTGTTATGTACATGTGTATGTGTGTGTGTATGTTTGTGTGTGTGTGCGTTTGTGTGTGTGTAAGTATACGTGTTTGCATATATTTTTCTGTGCGTTTGTGTATGCATATATAAATATATATATACATGTGTGTGTGTGTGTGTGTGTATACATGTGTGTGGTGTTTGTGTGTGTATGAATATACATAAGTACATATTTGTGTATGGATATATATTTATGCATATGTGCATACACGTGTGTATGTATATATACATATGTATTTATGTATATGTATGTATATATGAATGCTTATACTCACACACTCACACACGAACATATACGTAAACCAAGTACGAAAAGGAAGGAGTCAATAATAATAATAATAATAATAATAATAATAATAATAATAATAATAATAATAATAATAATAATAATAATAAGAAGAAGAAGAAGAAGAAGAAGAAGAAGAAGAAGAAGAAGAAGAAAAAGAAGAAGAAAGAGAAGAAGAATAGTAATAATTATTCTACTACTACTACTACTACTACAAGAACCATCACACCACCACTACCACCACTACTAGTACTACTACTGATGATGATGATGATGATGATGATGATGATGATGATGATGATGATGATGATGACAATGGTGATGATGATGATGATGAACATAAGCAGAATAAGTTTACTAAGAACAACAGCAATAATAAGATCCACAATACTACAAATATTAGAAGAATAGAATTAACAATGCTACTGATAATAATAATAACAATAATATGAATAAAAATGATGATGTTACAAATAATGATAACAATAATGCTACTTAGAAAAGAAACGTATAAATTCAAATAGAGATAAGGTGGAAAATTCATAAGAATACTTATTCCTGAAAGTTGAGACAACGTACACTTGTTTAAAGATAGTTAGAACGTAAAGATTTTGTGCATTAATCCGGAAACTAATCCTATTAGACTAAGCCTGTTGGAGGACAATGATGGAATAACAAATATATATATAAAAGGGATGGTGGAGGTGAGTGAAAGTAAACACACACCGAAAACTAAAACATATTTGAAGGAGGATTATAGGAAGTAATGTGCGGGAGGTCAAAGGGAAAGAAAAAGAAAAAGAAAGAAAAAAAGGATTCGAAAGAAGGTCGAGCAATCCGTTGTATAAATATGGTGAGGGTGTGTGGTGTAATGGTTAGGGTGTTGCACTCACGATTGCGAGACCATGGGTTCGATTCCAGGAAATGTCGTTGCGGTGTGTTCTTGATTGAGCAAAGCATTTCATTTCACGTGGTTCTGCGATTATTTCGGCGTCTGACATGTGACACCTAGTTGCACCTGTAGAGGTAATGTCGATCTGAGATGGACGGAATGAGCTTATGTCTGCACAAATATTTGACCCCTGCCCCACTGGAATGATAAGTTGACAAAAAAAAAAAGGAAAAAAAGAGAGACTTAATGGAGAGAAAACTGCAAAATCCAGTTGTCATTGGGGGCGATGAAGGACCCGAGGAGAACACCCAAAACGATTTTTGGTATTGAGTTATGAGTGTGGAGATTTGAATTGAAACAGAATAACTTCATTACTGTATTGTGGAGGTGGTTCGGAGCAGCAAACGCAATAAATATCAAGCGATAACGGAAGCAGAAGTGGAACTCAATACTACAATCGCATGATTATTAAACAAATATTTAGACAATACAGTTCTAGGTTTAAGAGATGAGGAATTATCTACATTATTTACATTATTTACATTTGACTGATATTTGTCCTCACCTTGTTTGTTGTTAACACAACGTTTCGGTTGATATACACTCCAGCCTTCATCAGGTGTCTTGGGAAAATTTCGAACGGTGTGTTAACAACAAACAAGATGAGGACAAATATCCGTCAAATATAAATGTAAATATTTAGAAGATCTCTCACAGACCATACAGCAGGAAATTAGGCGCTTTAAACATGTATCAAGCATTGCTAAACTTTCGCTAACCACATAAACTTTGAAACAGTAGAAAAAAATAATAAAAGAAAATAATAAATTTTAAAGTTATATTGCTCCTAATGCAGGTATTGCACTGCGATTACTCTGCATTTTGGCAATTGAGAAAGAATCAGCTTGAAGATGTTGCAGCAAACAAATTTATCGAAAGATTCTTGAAGTGCAGGTTGACACAAGAGACACTGAATGACCTAGGTATACTCCATATTGAAAACAAAACTGATGTTGAAATTTGTCTTCAATGAAATAAAGAAAAAGAAAAACAACAACAATGATTGTATAATAGATTGCAAGTAAGGCATGTTTTCTTTAATTAAAACAGTTCTCAATTCTGTAATACGGAAGCCATTAATGTAACTCTTGACAATGCATTTAAATTTTCAATAGATTATCCATTTAAATTAACAAATGTTTAATTTTGATTTTCTTTTTCCTCCAAATGGTGCTGGTGATTTTTCAGGCCTTTCTCACCGCAAAATGTCACAAATGAAATCGACGTTTTAAACCATAAATTACAGGAAAGAAGACTTGAGATAATGTTAAAATTGATAATATTTGAGTGAGCTTTGCAAATTCAATGCACAATGTGGGGACTAGCTTCCGCATTCGAAACGGATTAGAGTTCAATAAACACACACACACACACACACACACACACATATATATATATGTATATATATATATATATATATATATATATATATATATATATATATATATATATATATATATAAATGTTTGTATATATGTATATGTGTGTGCATATATATGTATATACATATATATATATGTGACACCAATTGTACATACTTGAAAGCCATGGGCAATAGCAATAGCAAAACAACGGAGAAAAGAGTAGGAGCAAGTGTGTCTCCTTGCTTCACACCATTATAAATTACGATAGGTCTTACAGGATACCAGCAACATTAACATATGTTTAAGTGTTGAGATAAAATTTACCAATACAGAACTGTATACTTGCATACGTCTACACATCGGTGTGTACCTATATACGTATACACAAATGTGTGTAGTTATATATTAACAACATTTTATTAGGCGGCTTAAGTAATGATGCATTATCACGTTATTTGTATCGATTATTCTTCGATATACAATCGATATCCCATTCTTCACTACAATAGGTGGATGGTATAAACAATAGACTTTTGATCTCACTACTTTGCAGTATTTAATTAAATCATTTTAAGTTTGCAGTTCAAATCCCACCGAGGTTGAATTTCAATTAAATATCCTCCATATCAAAGAACATCTTGAAGCCATTTTCTAGGCAGACGAAAATTATCAATCATTTTTCTATGGTTGAGTCAGAGTACCAGAAGCAGCAGCAGCAGCAGCCGCCATGTTATCTTTTCATGAACTTGTAAGATAGGTATGAGGAATTGTAAGCTATTCTTTAACCAGCCAACAACACTCGATGGTTGCAGCAGACTGGATTCAGTAAATTGCACTCGAGTGAAGTGTAGTAGTGAGACGTACCCTTTATCACACCATCTGTACTAGCATTCGTCTACTGTAAGTTATGGATGTGTAAGTAAATATATCAATATTTTAGTCAAAATATATTTACCTGGTGATTGCCTCATCAAATATTTAAGTACGTACAACAAACTCATTGATTAATCTGCTGAGAAATATAATAAAACTACACAAAAACACGCGCACACACACTCACACAGATTGACAGACAAAAGAAAAACACACGTATATGTATATGTACATAAACACACATATATATATATATACATATACATTATATATATACGTATACATTTATATATACACATATATATATATATATACGTAAACACTACAAACACACACATATATACATATAAGTAGATCGATCAATCGATAGATAGATATGCACACATATTGATTTTCAAACCAAACTTTTCAGCATTCTGTTCTTGTTCTAATCTGAGCCGTTGTCGGTTCTTGTTTTCTCAAAGTTTCCACAGTTTTCCTCAACGATTGAGTATCACTGCTGTTTTCTTTATGGAAAAGTCTACAGCGAGTAACAACACACAAGTATATACATATACGTATATACAACGAGCTTCTTTCAGCTCTCTTCTGCCAAATCTACTCACAAGGATTTGGTCGGCCAGGGGCTGTAGTGGAATACACTCGCTCAACGTACCAAGCAGGGGGACTGAATCTGGAACTACGTGATTCAGAAGCAAGCTTCGGAAGAATTTTTATCCTAAGAAAGAGAGAAAAAGAAATGAAAACAACATTCCACTCATATCAAGCAACTGTAGACCTACTTTTGCTTGCCCCGTCTCTTATATATTTTTACCCCATACGTTGCTTCAAATTCTGATTATCTATATTATATATGGTTGTCTTTTGTACGCTGTGTATTTGTATTTTCAAAGTTATCAACACAATTATATATTCATGTCATAGCCGTACACTAATCTGCATTATAAGGTAATATCTATATTTAAATCAATTTAAATATATATATATACACATATGTATGTAGGTACATACGTTTGTTTGTATGTATGTATGTATGTATGTATGCATACTTATTTCCACCTGTCGATCCTTCTACACACACACACACACAAACACTCACACACGCACACCCATATGTAAATGAACGTTCGTCTAGCTTCTGACGTCAGTCTTATATATATTTATCCCATAGCTGAACATTACGCGCAGTAGAAAGATTTGACTGAAATGATCGAAGACATAAAATAACAATAAAATCGTCTTCTTTTTCTTCATCCTCATGGTGGTCATCGTCGTCATCATCATCATCTTCTTCTTCTTCTTCTTCTTCTTCTTCTTCTTCTTCTTCTTCTTCTTCTTCTTCTTCTTCTTCTTCTTCTTCTTCTTCTTCTTCTTCTTCTTCTTCTTCTTCTTCTTCTTCTTCTTCTTCTTCTTCTTCTTCTTCTTCTTCTTCCTCTTCTTCTTCTTATTCATTCACTTTTTAAAATATCGTTTTATATAATGTGATCCCCCATACTTTATGTTTGTGTTTGTACTGTCCTATTCATCCTTCGCCCTTGTGGCAAATAAACGTAATCATCATCATCATCATCATCATCATCATCATTATTATTATTATTATTATTATTATTATCATTATTATTATTATTATTATTATTATTATTATTATTATTATTATTATCATTATTATTATTATTATTATTATTATTATTATTATTATTATTATTATTATTGTACTTGACTCTCATAGTGTGAAGACGTTACATTTTCTTCTCCCTACGAAACACATTCTTATTAAAGCAAAGTTAAACTTTCAAGTCAAAAGTATAATTTCTTTTTTAGAATTTTATTTCTCTTCCTTTAGAAAACAGAGAAGAAAGGTTTTTTCATGCAAACTTTTAAAATTTTATTTCAACCCTTTGCATTTTCAGATCGAAGATGGCTACGAAACCTAATCATGCTGCACAAGAAAGCAACGTAATGGGTAAGAAAAATGGCTACGTAAAGAAAAATGGCTACTTACAAGTGAAATGTAGCAGCGGAACTAGAGAATAAAAAGTTCAGTGAAGATTTAATAGAAGGAAATGTTCCAAATACTCAAATAAGTAATTTGGAAGCATGCAGCATTATCAAAAACAGCAATCGTAACAGTTACAACAGTAGCAAGTCTTGCATAATTCCCGTTAATTTAGCTGTTGTCTCAGGACAAGCAATCGCTCCGCAATGAGGAATCAAACAGAATTTTGTGACCTAGCATGGAAAGGAATATAGATAGGAGGATTTTTCAAAAGCCAATTGCATTTCTTTGCCACAGGAAGCGAAATAAACAAAATTATACAGCGTGGGTATGTGGTAAGAAGCTTGCTTCGAAACCGCATGGTTCCGGGTTCAGTCCCACTGTGTGGAAACTTGGGTTAGCGTCATCCACTATAGCCTGCGACCGACGAAAGCCTTGTGAGTGGATTTGGAAGACGGAAACTGAAAGAAGCCAGTCATATAAGTATATTTGTGTGTGTGTTTGTGTAAGTGTGGAATGCTCAGCCACTTGCCAATCATTTCACGAGAAGGCTCTTCAGTTGATCGGACCATCTGGAAACCTCACGTTTGTAAGCGGCGGACTGTCAGCTGTTGCACTTCTGTAATCGGCCGAAGATGCCTTTAGTAGAGCATTTGAGGACATTTAGAAAATACCACTGGAACTGGTAAAAAACATTTTCTTGCAATAACTCTTCGGGCAATGAAGTACCATTTTCGTCGTATCTTCTTATTTTTTTTAGATTTGGCTCACATCGACATTTCCCTTAGATCACAATTCTAGTAAACGATTACTGTTGTCGTTGCATTCCCTCTATAGTTTCTCTTCGTACTATTTGTAGTTTCTTTTACATTAGAATTAATGTTTCTAAAACTACAAGAGTTTTTTTTCTTTTCCTTTTCTCATCATGTAACTGTTTATCGCGCAGCTGTTAATATCGCAAATGTTTATGCTTGAAGCTGTGTCCGTCTGTCTGTTTAATGTTCCTACTGTTTGTCTCGCTTAAAAGTTTGAATTCGTGTTTGAAAACAATTGAGACGGATGTGTTTGTTTATGTCGTCGAAGCAGTTGTTGCAATTCCTATTAGTTTTGCAGCGGCCATCTTGTAACAGGATCGGTTATTGGAAATGGCATAGAGCAGCAATTAATACGGAGAAACAAAGCAATGTCAAGACAAGCAGTGTTCCATCACAAGGAATTGGATGGATTCTTAAATAATCCGAAAGGCTTTCTTAATATTTCAGAATGTCAAAGGGTGAAACAAACAAAAACCTGCTTGCAATGAGGAATAATCGTGTTATAATCGACTTTCAGCCGAAGCTCCAACGAAGGCATCCGTTCGTTTGGATAACAACAACAACAACAACAACAGCTATTTCACAATCCCACGATTCCGGGTTTCAGTCCCAATGCATGGAACCTTGGCAAATGTCTCCTGCACTCTCACGCTCATAACCATATGTCGCGCACATATGGTTATGATGCATGTGCCTGATGTACCCTTATCAGGCGGGTAGCCCTGATGGGTATACTGGGCTTTGTATATTTGTACCCCAGTGTCACTTTGATGGCATGCGTTGTTCTCTCACTCAATAATAATAATTGTCATCATCATCATCATTATCATCATCATCATTATCATCATCATTGTCATCATCATCATCATCATCAGAAGAAGAAGAATGCTGTTCCTCCAGATTTTACCATTCATTGAGCTGTCTAGTATCGGTAGAAAGAATCATGCTCTACGTCCCGTAATTGTTACAAAACTCACCAAAATTCATTCGGTGTTATTTTTTCAACCGCAGAAGAACATATGAAATTATTTCAGTTGGTATGGCTTGAACTTGGGGTATAGGGAGATGACTGCTGACTAAATATCGTAAAAACCCACTCTTTCGTTCACCAATTTACCGATTCTTCTCACTATTCATGGCATCTAAAAATTATTCTTCGTTATTCTAGTTAGCATCACTTATGAAGAATATTGTTTCCTTATTTTTCGAGTAAATTATTCGGTGAACTTTCCATTCATGTCTCATGAAATATCTAAAAAAAAAAAAAAAAAAAAACCCAACACGAAACAACAGTCCTGTAAAAATAACATAAATGTATAAATATAATTTTGAAGAAAAACATAACAAATTATAAAGAAAAATAATACAAATAATACATAAATAAATGAAATTAGAGGAAACTATAACTAAAAAGCAGAATAAAAAAAGGATGAAAAATATCAATCAAAACATTTGAACATTTTATTCACGTACTTTCGCCATGTTTTATTTCATAGTTAAGTGAACACTTGCATGGCATTGCAACAGGATCACGCTATGCCTCTTGCAAATGCAAACACAACTTCACACATACACATACGCATTATACATGAAATAAAAACAAACAAACAAACAAACAAACAAACGAAAAAGCCTACATATAAAAGGCAATGAAACGTAGGCAATCTCTAAAGTGGCAGAAATCAAGAATACGTCCATTTGCTAAAAAGCTCTTTCAATCACAACAGTAATTTTCAAATTACTCGCACCTTTTTACGCAAGTGTTCTACAACAGTATTTTTTTGACTCGTGATTGGGGTTTCTTTTATTGCGGTGGTAATAATAATAATAATAATAATAATAATAATAATAATGATAGGTCTCTGGGTGAGACTTGGATCCAACTTGTACAAATGCAAAACAAAAGTCAAACATAATAATAATAATAATAATAATAATTATTATTATTATTATTATTATTATTATTATTATTATTATTATCATCATCATCATCATCATATCATTATCATCACGAATCCTATTAGTTCTATTATTATTATCATTACAGCTACTAGCACTATTGATATTAATATATTATTATTATTAGTATTCTTATTGTTGTTGCGATTGTTATTGGTGTTGTTGCTATTGTTGCTGTTGCTTTTTTATTGTTATTTCTTTTTGTTTGTTATTACTTGTCATTATTGCATTCCACTTTTTGTTTTCTGTTTCAGTAAAGTTTTTCTTTTAGTGGAGTATAATCTTAGTAAATCCATCACATTTCAATATGTCTACATACATTAAACACATGCGTTCTAGCGAACCAATACACATACGTATATAAAAGAATATGCATATTTACGCATGCATATATTATATCTATATAAATATATACATATATGTGTATAAATATAAATATATATGTATTCTTACATGTATATTGGTAAAACACCAAATTTGTAATAATATTATAAATGATACTGTTTACATTATATTAGTAAAGTGTCCTGATAACCTGGAATACTTATCATTCCTTAATTTTTTTTAAAAATAAATATATATGTATATATATACATATATGTGTATGCATATATATATCTCATTTAAGATGCATATGTATTATATGTATATATATGTGCGTGTGTGCCTGTGTATATATATATATATATGTATGTATGTGCGTGTGTGTGTGTATTGTTCAGGTTTACAGAAAAGGAAAAACGAAGACAGGTGAAGGAACAACAAGTAGGTGTATTAGTTTAACTTTAGGAAAAATGGAAAAGTCTTTTAAGTTTCGAGTCTACGCTCTTCCACAAAAAGGATGAAGAAGGTAGGAAGTTCAGTTAGGCAGGATCAAACTGGGGTATCTACGTGAGCGTATAATATATTGGTCAAACCTGCAAAGAACAGAAGACGAGGACAGGTGTGGGAAGAACAAGCATGTGTATGGGGATGAGGGTAGGTACTGAAAGTTTGTTCAGGAAGTAGTATCATTAGGGGTTGGCATTGTGTACAGCAGATATTTACTATCCAACAGACATATTCAGGGATTTACATAGGATTCGCGCAGATGTCTCTTTGAAGTTGTGATTCAGTTATCAGCGCTAGTGCACAAGTCGTCAAGTTGTGATTCTCTTATTGTTGACAGTATGTTGTACTTGAAGTTGTGAATATTATGGTTGCTAGTATGCAATGGAAGAGGCTATGATTATTTTATTTCTGATAGAATAAAATCATGATTTTAAATTAATTCCAGTCGAGTAGAAAACTACTACTTAAAAAAAGTCTTCTGTGATCAATGAAAAAATATAGAAGCAGATATTTAAATTATTTCCTAAAAATATTAGGATGCACTATAAGTCTTCACTGTCTTTAATTTCTTATCTGCTATTTAATTAACAGTTTTGTGCGTTACTGAACAGTTCTTGGTTCTTTTCTCGCAAGTAATGGGAGAGAGGTGACGTCTTCTTTCACAAGTAATGGTAGAGAGGTGACGATTAATACTTTTAGATAAATTCTTTATGTGGGTTAGTTCAATATTTTTGTATCTATTTAAATATATTCGTATGAGTCCATTTCGTTTCTTTCATGTTTTCTGTGTGTGAATATATGAAATGATTTATGCGGTTTCTTATAAAAGTGTCTTTCTGAAGCCTTTGAGTTCAAGAAAATAACGAGAAAATTATCTTTTTAACGAAAGAGTCAAATGTGATTTCTAAGCTTAATTTATTAAATAAGATTAAATTTTTCTTTAAATCTTTCGACTTTTTTATACATGCATACACACATGCTTACACACACACACACACACACACACGCACACACACACACGCACACACACACACTCAAACACACAAACACACACACACATACAATATATATATACATACATTAATATATTGACATATATACATATATACATATATACATATATATACGTATGCATATATACATACATATATATATATATGTATGTGTGTGAAGTGTGTGTGTGTGTGGGTGTGTGGGTGTGTTGGCTACTCACTTATCTGTAAAATATGTAGTACTAAAAGACTATCATATCATATGATTCTGGTACAAATTTTAATCATGTTTGCAGTAAATCTATCAAGTACAAAGGCAACTGAATACAGAAACTGTGCCAAATCCCGTGCATGTAATGAAATAAAACAGATGCTTTATCTTTATCTTTTCTTTTACTTCAGGCGGGTTTAGGTGGCCAAATCGCGCCACGTACGTATTTCTTTACAGACTCGTACTTATTGTTTAGGCCTGATTCGCGGAACTGGTATGTTATAAGGACGTAAACAAACCAACTCCAGATGTCTGGCTGTTAACCGGGTGTGGGAGTAAGCACGTACAAATATATACAGACGTATATGCATATATATATGTATATGTATATATATATATATATATATATATATAGACATCTATATATATATATATATATATATATATATATATATATATATATATATATATATATATATATATATATATATATATATATATATATATATATACTACGCAACCTGACGACTAAAGACAAAAAGAGAGAAGACAAAACTGACGGTAAAACG
>NC_142950.1:2871054-2876054 GCF_046866305.1 Octopus bimaculoides
TGTACATATGTCAATATATATGTATAGTTATATATGTTCATACTCATACATACATGCATACACACAACAGTGTGTATATGTATGTGTGTGTGTGTGTATGTGTATGTCTCTGTGTCTGTGTTTGTGTAGGTACATACATAGGAACACATATGCATATGCACACACACATATACGCACACACGCAGATATATATATTGAATATACGTCTATATCGAGAATTATATTCAATCAATGAACATACACAGGCGCGCAGATATATATGTGTAGTCTGTTTCCAACACACATTTTGGAAACTGGTCATATTAATATCTGAAAATTGAATATAACATTTAATTTGAACTTAAATGACTGGAGTAGATAGATTGTTTGATGATATACTTTTTACGCACACACACACACACACACACACATACACACGGATACACGCATAGGCACAGACACACACACACACACATACACGCACACACACACACACACACACACACACACACAAACACAAAAAAAAACACAATCACACACAAACACAGGTGGTTTGGTTTTATGAAAGAATTGTTCATATACAGTGAAATAAGTACAAGAAAGAGGAATTCTGAAAATGTCATGATTTCTTAACATAAAAACGTACATTGGCGTAATTGTATATACATAAATTCTAGAATTTATGTGAGATCAGAATCTATGGAAGTTTATTGAACTTTTAGAAGCAAATCGCTTGGGATTGAGCCTTCATATCTTTCTATTTGCCTATCTATCTATCTATCTATCTATCTATCTATCTATCTATACATACATACATACATACATACATACATACATACACACACACACACACACACACACACACACACACACACACACACATATATATATATATGTACGTACGTACATATACATACACACGAACACACATACTCACATATATATATACGTCTCAGACGGAGAGTTTGTCGTGGTTATATTTACTTTTAATATACATCTTGCGGAGGCTCCACGATGCATCTTTAGTGCTGCTTCTGGGGGCCTCATGCGGTTTCGTGCCTTTCAACATCAGACCCCACTCTTCTTGTTGATCTAGCTGGTGTTAAACAAGTCCCAGCTTGCATGCCAATAGCAGCGACGTACTTATTTGTCCTCTTCATCCAATGTCACGTAGTTGCCTTTCCTACTGTTTCAATGATGGAACTTATAACCCGACTGTTATTAATTGAGAACATACGAATTTGTTCGGCTGTATTTTCATGTTCTTTACAGGAAAACTCATAATTGTGCTGGAATTAATTCATAAAAAACTTTGATCTTAATCTACAATACATAAATTCCATAGTTTCAAAGTGGTTAATAAATATATCGATCTGCTGCAAATGTATTTAGAAGTTCCTTCAGCTGAAGAAAAATTTAGTCAGTGACAATGTCATTAAAAGAATAAAATAAGACTGAGAACAATTGTCGTCTCGTTTTCTATGTCTCCCCCACCAAGAGAAAAGAAAAAAATATTGCTAAAACGCGTGAAAGAGGAGCAAGGCTATGAATTGCAGTTAATCAATGACACTAAAACACGATGGACTATTTTCTTTTGGAATATTGCAAAGAGTCATGTTCAATAAAAGCAGTATGGTAAAATTTATGATCGATACCAAGCAACGTCTTGACTTTTGTTACAATGAATTTAACGCCATTCGTACTGTTGTATCAACTTTGGAATCAATTAAAATTGGAGTTGAAAAGATGACGCTTCGATATCTGCAGAGACCGTACTTGTTTTTATTCTAGAAAAATTGAATTGCTAAAATGCCCCGAATGTCCCACTTGCCGAGAGAATTTGGAATGTGTCAAATAAAGAACAGAACAGCAAAGAAATAAATAAAATCTGATTGGACTAATGAAGTATTTGGATAATGCTTTTTGATTTTTGGATAAACTTAACTCTATCCACGCGTTTGTCATCGGAGACCATTTTGCAAAATAGCTAAAAGAATTTGTATGAAAAATATGTTTATGAGTTTCTCAAGAGATCTTTAAATTTAGGAACAAGAACCCATGATAAATGTAGCATCCACTCCATCAAAATAGAAGAAAGATTAAACGGTTCTATTGACACAATTTTTGAAAAGAAACCCAGAAGAGCATTAAATCGCCTGATACAAAAAAAAAAAAGGAAGAAAAAGCAAACTATGGTAGAGATAATCATGTTTGAAATTACTGATCATGGGATTATTCATTGTCTTCAAATTCCGTCGATGTAATATGTCCTAAACTTCCAACGAACCAGAGAGAGAGAGAGAGAGAGAGAGAGAGAGAGAGAGAGAGAGAGAGAGAGAGAGAGAGAGAGAGAGAGAGACAGAGACAGAGACAGAGATAGAGACAGAGAGAGAGACAGAGAGAGAGATAGAGACATTTATATCCACAGCTGCCAGTGAGTTTAAGGACTTTATCTCATGGAGATGAGGAAAATGATAGAAGAAATATATGTATGCGCTTCACTCTTTGATAAAGTTTCTTCATAGCAGGAAAAAAAATAAAAAACACAACAAAAAAGAAACATAGAAACAGCATAAAGAAATACAGAAGGAATTTTCTTCACTCAAGTAGAACTCACGTTACGTAAGACGCAGTTCTCAGTTATACATTTTGTATACACACACAAAAACACACACACATACGCACATATTTTTGGGTATTGTTCATTGTAGAGACTAACGAAAGTTTTGGAAAAACGTTTGAAAGACCAGATCGTCACTGATTATTGTATAATATATCAAATTTTTATTTTAGTGTTTCAGATGAAAGCTTAATTACATACGAAATGAAATATCGCTTCATCTTGTGAACCATCGGAGTATTGAGTATTTGATATTGCTCAGGTGTTTCGAGAGATGAGACGATAGATTCTATCGTAAATATAATTTATATGGTGTGTAGGTATATGTATGGAGGTCTGTACATATGTATGTAGGTGTGTACATGTGTATGTAGGTGTCTATATATATATATATATATATATATATATAAAATATATATATATATATGTGTATATATATATATATGAATACATACAAACATATATACACACACACACACACACACACACACACACACACACACACATATATATATATATATATATATATATATATATATATATATATATATATATATACACTCACACACACATATACATATAAACATATGTGTATGTCTGTACACATAGAAAGGAAGGAAAGAGTTATGTGCGTATGTATACATATATCTAATCTAACTATCTATCTATATATATATAGCTAGCTAGCTAGATAGATAGACAGTTAGAAAGGTAGATAGGTAGATAGACAGATATCGATAGATATATATATAGATAAATAGATAGATATGTATGTATTTATGTATATACACATATACACACTTAAAAATTTAGACTCCGTCAACACGACCTCTCTCACACGCAAACACACACATACACATATATAAATACATTTATACACATGCATAGAAATATATATATGCTTTTGTGTCTGTTGAAGCGTCTTACTTTATGCTCGCTCATTCGTATTTATGTATGCATTCATGCATATATATGTGTGTGTGTATGAATGTGCCTGTAATTGTTTCTGTGTCTGTGTGCAGATGTCTGTTCCTGTTTATATATATATATATATATATATATATATATATATATATATATATATATATATATATATATATATATATATATATATATATGTATATGTATATGTATATATATGTAATGTATGTGTGGTTTATGTATGCGTAAATATCCTTTTAATTATTATTATGTTAGATTACAGGTTGCAGACATCTTGGACGAAAGCCAAAATTTTAACAGCTTTGAACTGAACACCGTAATAATAAGTTTAGTCAACAGGGTCAACCTAAGCACACATCTACAGCAATTCCCATCGCTTGTAATAAACTAGAAGCTTGTCAGCTGATAAAAGAGCCTCTACGTAGACGATTGAAATGGACGAATTATTCAGCAATTCGCCCTGAAATTCGCTGGTAAGAGTTCTCATTTATAGTGTCATGTAATGCGGTTTAATTAATGCGGAAGACTAGATGGTAGGGCCACGACTGGGATGGCAATGAGGTATTGGTCTGTCTATTCTTTCAGGTCTGGCCTGATGATGCGAAAGACGAACATCAACAACAGCAGTGGCAGAAGCAAAAACAAGAATAGCAACATTGTTGTCACCACCACCATCACAACTACGACAATGACCACCATCATGATCACCACCGCCACCACTGCCACCACCTCCACAGCCATTACGACGACGACGATGACCACCACCACCACCACCACCACCACCAGACCGTAAAGACCGACGAAATACTGCTAAGCAATTCGCCCGTCTTCCATTCTGTTCAATATTGATCATTAATTTCGGTTACACAATGAATACTTGTTCCGCTTGTTGTTGGCACTCCGTCGCTTACAGACGTCGAGGGTCCCAGTTGATCCGATCAATGGAACAGCCTGCTCGTGAAATTAACGTGCAAGTGGCTGAGCACTCCACAGACACGTGTACTTTTAACGTAGTTCTCAGGGATATTCAGCGTGACACAGAGTGTGACAAGCCTGAGCCTTTGAATTACAGGCACAACAGAAACAGGAAGTAAGAGTGAGCGAAAGTTGTGGTGAAAGTACAGCAGGGTTCGCCACCATCCTCTGCCGGAGCCTCGTGCAGCTTTAGGTGTTTTCGCTCAATAAACACTCACAACGCCCTATCCACTGGGCCATTGCGCCTCCACACTTGTTCCATATAAAGGCGTAATATAGGATATAAGAAAGATATCACAACAATATCGAACTGGCCGTATGAGAATTTACAGCACAATCGATCTCTGTATATGTCCGCATGAAGCTTGTTTATAAATATATGCATGTTGAAAGTATAAGCAGCTTTTTTGATCTCTATTTGAAGATGTTTGTACGCCATCTTAGGTAGGTATTATATCAAGAGTTTCCCATGCTAAGTGGAATG
>NC_142950.1:2881054-2886054 GCF_046866305.1 Octopus bimaculoides
ATATGTGTATGAATATGAGTACACAAACGACATACGTATATGGACATATATTTCTCTGTATACATGTATAATTTCGTTAATAACAGAATAAGTTTCAATATATATATATATATATGTGTGTATATATATATATATATATATATTACGAGAGAGAAGCGCATAAATGCATAAATGTATGAATGTTTTTATGTGTGTATGTAGGAAAATATATATATGTATCTATATATATAAATATTACTATTATTATTATTATTGTTATTATTATTATTATTATTATTATTATTATTATTGTTGTTGTTGTTGTTGTTGTTGTTGTTGTTGTTATTGTTATTTAGGATTCTATGCATTACATTATATTCTAGAGTTTCGATGTATGTTTTCCTACTTTAATTATAGTTATGAAGAACTTGTCACAGGAAGTATCTTTCTTAATTTTTCCAGCATTATAATCGCGACTGTTTGGTAGAGATGAAGTAAAGAACTTGATGTCACATACGATATTTAATTACTGTTCGATAGACTGGAATGGTTACAGACAGATTTGGTAGCCATTGAAATGAAAACAGTGCTAATGATGAAGCAAGAACGGACGGTATTTCCGCTGAATTTCCTGCTACACATGTCCAGACACAATGTGTCTGGCCAGTCCCTCGAACACATATATCTATTCAAGTATGCCATACTCACATTCAGGCATTCTTACACAGACATGCACACATGCACACACATCACACACAAACACAATATATATTTACACACACATACGTATATATACATAAACATATACTGCATATATATATATATATATATATATATATATATATATATATATATGTATATATATATATATATATATATATATATATATATATATATATATATATATATATATATATATATATATATATATATATATGTATATATATATATTTGCATACATATTCATAAAAATATATATACATATGTATATTCAATTGTATATTTATTATATATGTGCATATATATATATATATACATATATATATATATATATACCTACATAAGTCTGTGTCAATGTATATGTCTGTAAATCATGTATAAACACTTACTGAGATATACCCACGCGCACGCACATACACTCACACATACATACCTACGCACACAAACACTCACACACACACACACACACACACACACGCCCATTAATATATGTATATTTACGTGCGCAAATGCTCAGACACGAACAATGCATCAAAATCAACGGACACGCTGGTCTAACTTCTTTATTAATTGACTTAAGTCGTTCAATTTGCACGAGTTAGTAGAGTAAGCTTACTAATTTTCCTTCCTGTTTTTAATTGTAGGCTATCAACAGGTTTCTACTCGAACCAAACTGACGCCATTGAGTTCTTGAGGAAGGGATAGCTTTAGGCTGTTCGACATGAACAGAAAACCGGTGTTTTTTTACAGAGATGAAACCATTGAAATGATGATCGTGCGCAGGTGAATAAAGAAGATTAAAGGTAGGCAAAATATTATTGAAGAGAAACCATGTCTTTAGAACCAACCGCAGCGACCGCTGGTTCGAATCTTCTGTGAAAAAATATACAAGTCACAATCCCCCTGAGTTTGCTCTAACACTGAACTGTGGTTATAAAAGATGATAGAAGAAGCTGAGCATCGGATGTGGTGACCCTCGCCAGTTGACAGCTAATTTGAAGGTGAGAAGTGCAGAAGTCTGCTGTGATCAAATGGAAGCATTTGAAGTCAATAAGGATGTATTTTTGTTCTGATTAGGAAATAAAATAAACTTCTGAGGGCGTTTATAAATTTCTATGTCATAAATAACATACAATTCGTTTTGGTAAGAATAAAGTTTCTAAAATAGTGTAATTCAATATGCTGCTTTGGTACAATTGTAGAATATCTGTCATGTTTACAGCAAATGTATCTTCGAGTTTCTTCGATATTTCGATCCGAAACAAGGTGCTCTTAGCCTAATTTTTAAATGCAAGAATTTTTAACCTTATATGGACTTCGAGAACCGATTCCAAAAAAGAAATATTCTATGTTCTCTCGAAAGTAATAAATTTATATTACTGTATTGGTTGTGATGCTAATTATAGAATGCTGTTGCTCCACAGATTCTTTCTATTTAGGATGAGATTGATTTAAGGACCTGCCTATGGTATGCCATGTAGCTTAATGTTAGATCACAAGGAATGCATTTTAACATCAACATCGTCTATTAATCCATTTTAATTCATTCAGTATGGCGTATTGTAAATAGTTGAATTCTATTTTTGACCCATACCGATGTTGCCCTATTCATTCACCTACACTGTCGGCTGTTTCTCCTAAATATAAGCTGTAGTATTGTTCTTAGAGTGTCCATGCATGCATTTTTGTCAATACAGTGTATTTGAAATAGTGTATGCACAACAGTAACTTCATGCATCTGGTTGTCTTTTCTATTATTTTGGCTTCATATTTGATTTCATTTAGATCTTTACTAAAGCTTCTGTTTGTCTCACTTCAAGTTCACTTCTTGAAAGTTGTTTTTGTCATAGCACGAGGCTGGTGTGGTTTGTTTCTTTGCAACCTGTTTCAGAACATAACTTGTAAACAATCCACAGAAGTTACAGCACCTAAAGAGGAAGATTGCACGACTGGCTTTATAAACAGACGATTTATATAGTATTTATCAATTTCCAGCAACCGACATTCAGAACAATATATTGGCATAGGAAAACACATAAAATGGAAGGAATGAAAATAAAATAGCAACATAACAACACACAAGCTTCAAAGCGAAGAAAGGAAGTCTCACGAAAGTTTCGTATAAAGTTTCGTATAACTCATCAGGGAATACTTGCGCCGTTTGTTTTTTTTTTATTTGTATGTCATAACGGATATCGTTTTGAACTTTATCAGCTGCAAAGCGAGGCAACTTCTACGAGAAGTCTCATCTGAACACATATATCTTCGCTGTTATGGCTTCCGCTATGGCAACAAAAATAAATGTTTGTTCAAAACGTATACGAATACCTTATAAAGAATAAACAGATATTGAGACACTATTTACAATAAGAAGGTATACTCGACATATTTAAACAACCGCAACTAGTAAATAATCCATCAACTATATTCATATGTTAAGTTAGGTCGATATATTATACTTTTAGAATTGGTCGAAGTACATATTAGAAGTACATATTAGAATTAACATATATACTAACACACACGTGGATATAGAAAACCATTTACATTCAAAGATACACAGATTGACATGTACACACATGACACCTACACACGTTTCCTGCCTACACCCACTCACACGCACACACAAGTAGTATATATGCACGCACAGACACACATATGTATGTATTAATATCTCTTTATCTATCTGTCTGTCTGTCTGTCGGCCAGTCTGTTTATTTCTCACTGTGTCTATCTACGTTGCTGTCTATGTATTTCTCTCTCTCCATATATATATATATATATATATATATATATATATATATATATATATATATATATATATATATATATATATATATATTCTCTCATTCTTTCATGCTTTTACTTATTTCAGTCATTTAACTGCGGTCATTGTGGTGCACCGCCTTTAGTCGAGCAAATCGACTCCAGGATTTATTCATTGTAAGTCTAGTAGTTATTCTATCGATCTTTTTTGCCGAACCACTATGTTACGGGGACGTAAACGCACCATTAGCGTTTGTTAAGCGACACACTAACATTTATATATATATATATATATATATATATATATATATATATATATATCAGTAATGCTGCGAGTGCGTGTGCATATGTAAATATGTGTATATGTGTATATATACACAAGCATAGAAAGGTATATACACATGTATATGTACCTCTATATACAATTATGTTTCTATATTTATTCATATGTATTCCTACCATCTATATACATTCTACATAAAGATGTTTATATAAATTCCTTTCTGTACACACATACACGTTCCAAGACACCCTCGCCCCTATCTCTCTCCACCTTTCTTCTTGTTTCCCTCTCTGTCACTCTCTCATACTTCTTTCTCTACTTCTCTCTCACCCTCTCGTATACCGTAATTTGTTTGGGTGTTGCTAATCAAATGATCTATATGATTTTTACAAAATTAATAACAATTCAGCCATAATGAAATAATCCCAAAACCATAATGCGCATTAATGTGTCAGTGTGTATACTTACACACATGCGCCAACGCGCGGAGAGAAAAGCATAGACATATATGTATACACAGAGGCAGATAGAGATAGAAAATGTGTGCATATACATGAATATATATTTGTATAAATACATATATATATATATATATATATATATATATATATATATATATATATATATATATATATATATATATATATATATATATATATATATATATATATACATATATATATATGTATATAAATATATTTATATAGATACATATATGCACACACACACATACATATATATATGTATATGTATATATATGCATATGTGTGTGTGTCCATGTATCTAAATATATATGAATTTATATGCTTCAATAATTACCCACGCGTATATCAATTTATCTGTCTAGCTATATATACGTGTCTATAAACAGACATGCGTCCGCGCGCGCACACACACACACACACCACACATATTCACATATATATAAATATCCATACTCACATATATATATATATATATATATATATATATATATATATATATATATATATATATATATATATATATATATATATATATATATGTGTGTGTGTGTGTACGCATGTATATGTATGTATTTGTATAAACGTTCAAATATATATATGCACAAATATATACATGCATAGCTGTACATGCATACATATACATAAACACATACATATATCTAAACGCCTCTGAATATGTAAGTAAGTGTAATTGAGATGAGGCTTGTGTGCATGCATATGTACTCACACGTTTGCGTCTTGAAACACACACTGTCTCGCTCAATGTA